>NC_057345.1:164590065-164872565 GCF_016509475.1 Prionailurus bengalensis | reverse complement strand
ACTCACAAACTGTGAGATCATGACCTGAGTCAAAGTCTGATGCGCCACCGACTGAGCCACCCAGGCTCCCCTAGCCACAGATTATTTTTAAACTAAACCATCATTTCCAAATAATTTCCAACCTACTCCAGACCTATATACATCTGTAAGGAAGAAACCAAGAATTTTTGCTATTGAAGCATTTAAAAACAAAAATGAAAAAAAAATTAACAGTTATGGTTGTAATGGGAAGAAAGAAATTGTGAATACAGGGTCCGCGCGTTGGATGGGGGATGAGGAACTGCACATTTATCTGACTACAATTTTGTTATTGCTTCTCTGAGAGTCTACTTTCTCATTTCAGAGGAGGTGGAGTCAAATAGACTTGAGTGTTAAATGAGGCTGTGTGTGGGTACCCAGGTGTCTCTCGGAGAAAGAGAGCTTTGTTTTTTGGTGGCTGTTATGGATGGAATATTCGTGTCCCCCATCAATTTCCTATGTTGAGACCCCATCTCCCAATGTGATGCTATTAGGAGGCGTGGATTCTGGGAGGTCATTAAGATTAGGTAAGGTCATGAGAGTGGAGCCCTTATGAGAGGGATTCGTGTCCTTATAAATGTCACAAGAGAGCTAGCCTCTTCTCTCTGCTCCCCGCCATGTGACAACGTGGTGAGAAATCAGCAATCCACAACCTGGGAGGGGCTCTCACCAGAACCTGACCATATTGGCTCCCTGACCTGGGACTCCCAGTTTCCAGAACTGTCAAAAATACATTCCTGTTAAAAAAAAAAAAAAAAAGGAAAAAGAAATACATAATACATGTCTGTTGTTCAGAAGCCTCCCAGGTTATGTATGGTATTCTGTTCTAGCAGCCTGAATTGACTAAGATACTAGCTTTGAATTCACTCTGGTACTAAAGAAATGATTCCATATTTGTATAAATAACTTCAATTTCCCTTGCTTAAGTCCAATTACACGACTCACAAAGAATGTTCTGGAAAAGAAATGAAAGTCTAGAATTCGACCTTCTTTCTCAACTGCAGGCTTGAATAAAGCATGGGGATGCATAAAAAATGCTCATGATCTATGGTGGCTTGTTCTAGAAATGTAAAAGAGAAGAGCAGACATTCTTTTAAAGAAACTTTTATATTGTTTTATGAAACCCTGTAAAAGTGGTATTACACATATTAAAGAAAATTTGACGAATTGCAATAAAATGAAAAGTAGGAAAAAAATCCAAGGCCCATCTCCTAAAGAAAGCACAGTTAACGTTTTGAAATATTTTCCTTTTCCTAAGAACAGGATTCTTTAAAAAAAAAAATCAATTTTATAACCCAAAAAGGCCTTATAAGAGTTAAAAGTAAAAAAAAGTCACTTCCTTGCTAATATATTAATATTTAGTGATACATATTTAAAGGTAAAACATAACAGAAGATTGCTGTTTTGTTGTCCTTTAATTGACTGGACACAGAACTTACCCCTCACTGACGATGATCAGTGCTAAAGAGCTGTCTTCAGGGGGTTATCTGAAATGCAGAAAGAGACTCACAGATGTTTATCACAGAACTACTTATCAAGAAATTGTTACCTAATGATGTCACAACCATACGACCGAATGCTACACAGACACCAAAATTATATTTATAAGGACTTTTTAAGGAAATGTTTACGAACGGAAGTTAAGCGAAGAAAAAGTGATTTTCAAAGTTTTACGTAAAATATGATCTCAGTTATGTTTTTACAAAGTATAAGAAATACGGTACCAAAATACATCATAAAACACCAAAAGAGTTGTTGTACCTGAATGCTGGGATTATGAGTGGATTTGATTTTTTTTTTCTCCATAATTTCCTGCATATTCAAACATTTTCTGCAATGACTATGGGTTTCTTTTCTAATCGTGTCATGGTGAAAATAAAACCAAGAACACAAACTATTACCTTGCCCCATTTTCTGGGAACCATACTTGAAACACAAAGGAAAAAAATTAATAGCACCAAGCATCCCTCCTCAAAACATTTCCTGTGTTTCTAATCACATGGCAGCTGTTTGCTCTATAATAGTCTGCTCTGAGTTTTATAGAAGCCACATTTTTTAATTGAGTGCTTTGAAGAGACCTAAGAACGATGTAGAAAGCAAAGTAGGGGCCCTCTCTCCGGCGGGGCTAGCTTGTAACACAGTTTGAAATGTTTTTCAGGGATGGTTATAGCCCTCCCTGTTAGTACCCACCTTCCTCAGGACCCAGTGGCCCAGACACAGGGCTCCTGCAAAGCCAGGAATAAAATCTCACTTATGGTGCAAGCCTCACGGGACCAGCACAAGGTTCTTCATCGGAGCTGGGGCTCTTCCCAAGCTTGCTGCAGCGGAACGACTCCAGAAGGTGGCTTAGGGTTTTCTCTGCTTTCCTCCAGGGGAGGTGAAGCCTGGACGCCGAATCTATTTTCGATTGTGCAAAAGGTGTGATCTGGTGAGGCCTCAGCTCTGGGCTAGGCCTGCCTACTCTTTGACCGCTCACGTTAATGGCTCCAAAGGGCCTTTCCTTCAATTACCAAACCCCAAAGGAGGAACCCCCGACTTTGGTGGGGACAGGTGGTCAAGCAGAAAGAGGGACTTCAACACAAAGCATTAGTGGGATTGGTGTAGTAACAAAGAAAATGCTCACGCTGTCCCACTGGGCTGGCAGGGAGGGAGGAGATGAGTGGAATTATGGAAGAAAGGAGCATGGGGCTTTTCCAGACGTCATCCCAAGGGCGTGTAGGTTTTGTGACATCTTTGATCAGGTAAAAGTCATGTGATCAATTTGGCAACGTTTCTCCCAAGTGGGGAAAATCCTAAAGTCCCTGACTCGAAGAGACGCCGTGAGCTCTCCAAGCTGACCGCGGATGGAGATTCATTCCAGGGCTGGTTGTCATTGATGAACCCTTCCCCGTCACAACAGGAAACAAATCAGAAACCGACCCATCGATGAAAAGGGGGCTTCTGTGTGTTTATGAGGGAGCTTCTGTGCGTATATGTGGTCGAGCCTTGGGGCCGATGCGTTGCTCTGGGCGAGGAGTCAAGGATTCTGAAAGGACTTGGGGGAGGGTGGGGGGTCCTGCTGTGAGTGGGGTAGGAGGCTGGATGCCTGCCCTCTCCACCTCCCTCACCCGCTTGCCCAGCCCTGCAGCTGTGGAATCTATTTTCCTTCTCCCCTCCCCATCATGCCTTCCATTCTCTGCGAGTGTCGCAGCCCCAGGAACTTAACTTTTCTGTCTTCCCGGGACAGCCAGACCTGCGTGATCTCCGGCTTCACCCTGTACCTGCCTCTTTGCGCTTGCTGTCTGAACTCAAAATCCGCGCCAGCTCAGGCCCTACTCCGGTGCCAGAAAGGACTTTCTGGATGAATCAGCACCCCGCTTGCACTTCCTTTCTCCTCATTAAAGCACAGATGTTCTTTAATGTCTGTTTTCTTTTCAACAATGTGTCTTCGATTTCTTTTTGCATTGGCAAATACAGAACCACATCATTATTTTTGTGTATAGTATTTACATTGTATGTCACGCTGTAACTTATTCAAAAACACTCTTGACAGATATTTCATTTGCTTTCCATTTATTTTATTGGTAATATTCTATTTTTTTTTTTTTACTAGTGGTAGCAATAGAATGAAATATGAGGAATGATACTTGTAGACTTTTCCAAATATCTCTGTTATATAAATTTCTAGGAATAGAGTCACTGGGTCCAAAATCGGCACATTCAATATTTTGAACATATAGTTAAACTGATTTCCATTGAATTAATTTATTTTTTGATAAACTCTAATAATGAGAAAGGTTTTTGGTGCCATAACAGCTCTCCTCTTGTGATATGTCTCAGAGTGTGCGAAGTTCCTTTGTTACTTTCCTCTGAAAGGCAAAAGTATACAGCTACTTTACACACAATATTTGTAAAGAAATTTGGCACAAGTTCATGGATATGTTGATTCACCCTTTTGGGGGTTCTGTTTCTCATCCGTGTAACTCAGTCTTGAGTTCTCTTATATACAAAGATCCCTTTATGTGTGTATATATATATATATATACACATATATATATATACACACATATATATACATATATACATACATATATATATATACACACACATATATACACATATATATGAATATATATGTATATATGTTTATTTTTTATATATGTTCTCTTATATATTAAGATCCTTTACATATCTAAGATTCCATGATTTATGATCCCAGGGAGAAAAAAACAGCAGCCAAATACCTTACTGTAGCCTGCCTTACTTATAAAAAATTTCCTATGTATTTTCTGAGTTTGCAAATTTCTTTATTACAGAGATATGATTGACATATAACATTATACTAGCTTCAACGCTTTACTTTTTATATTTTATTTGTGTTCTACTTTTTTCAGGGTTTTGATTGGAGTTTTTTTTTTTTTTTTTAAGAGAGCAAGAGCATGTGTGAGTGGGAGAGAGAGGCAGAGGGAGGGAGAGAGAGAGAGAAAGAGAGAGAGAGAGAGAGAGAGAGAGAGGAGAGAGAGAATCCCAAGCAGGCTCCCCCCTCAGCAAGAAGTCTGACCCAGGGCTAGATCCTACGACCTTGGGATATGGTCTGAGCTGAAATCAAGAGTCAGAAGATCAACCATCTGAGCCACCCAGGTGCCCCGCAGTTGGAGTTTTTAAGTTACACATTAGTTTGTGAATGATTAACAACTAAACAATGTTAAGCTTCCTCATCCTATTATGACATTGTTATTGGATGTTATTTCTTCCTGAAAAAAGTGAATATGAAATGGGTTGTATCCTTTCCTTTTCCTTACTATTTACACTACTTCCTCAGCCCCTAATGCAGGGCTCTTTGCCCCTAAAAAGTACCCGCTAACTTCCTATGGTATACATATACTTTATATATGTGAATATAAGCCCAAAATAAATATGTGTATATATAATATAGACATACATATGTCTATGTATGCACCTGTGTGTGTGTGTGTGTGTGTGTGTGCGTTTTGCCCACTGCACCTTACCAGCAGCCTGCATAATGAGAATGCTGAGACATTTTCCTGGACTTTGGTTCAATGGCTTGATTCAAAGGAATCCTGCTGCTTATTCCAATTTCACTCAAGCAGCCTCTCCCCTGAACTTCTATTCCATCCTACTCAATTTCTCAGTTTCCAGATCTCGAGGCCGTCTCCAATTGGGCATGTCTAAAACAGAGCTACTTATGTCTCCCACGCCCTGCCCTTCCCACAGTCTTCTCAACTTTTGTAAATGGCAGCTCCATTCTCCCAGCGAAGACCTTCTGTCTGTTCTGCCCACAGACGTGTCCAAGGTCTGACCGTGTCCTACCACCGCCACTGCTACAGTCATGGCCGACGTTCCTATTGACCTTCGCCTGCACAATTACGTGGGCCTTTGAAGTGGGTGCCCTCATTTCACCCCACCCCTCTCTAACTTATTCTCCACAAAACAGCCAGAATAATTCCTTTAAAAAATAGCTTTATTGCGGTATAATTTACATACCCATAAATTTTTACCTGTTTTAAGTATACAATGTGATGATTTTAGTGCATTTACTATTATGCACGAAACCATCACCAATATCTAGTTTTAGAACATTTCCATTGCCCCCCAAAGATCCCCTAAGTTCACTTTAAGTCGATCCCCCCTTTTTTTAAATGTTTATTTATTTTTTATTTTTTTTTAAAATTTTTCCAACGTTTTTATTTATTTTTGGGACAGAGAGAGACAGAGCATGAACGGGGGAGGGGCAGAGAGAGAGGGAGACACAGAGTCAGAAACAGGCTCCAGGCTCCGAGCCATCAGCCCAGAGCCCGACGCGGGGCTCGAACTCACGGACCGCGAGATCGTGACCTGGCTGAAGTCGGACGCTTAACCGACTGCGCCACCCAGGCGCCCCAAATGCTTATTTATTTTTGAGAGAGAAAGAGTGAGCAGGGGAGGGGCAGAGAGAGAGGGAGAAAAAGGATGTGAAGCGGGCTCTGCGCTGACAGCCGCACAAACGGTGAGATCGTGACCTGAGCCAAAGTTGGACGCTTAAGCGACTGAGCCACCCAGGTGCCCCTGCAGTCAATTCCTACTCTAAACTCCAGCCTCAGGCAACCACTAGCCTGCTTTCTGTCTCTGTATATTTGCATATGGAACTCAGAAGAAAGGGCCCCACGTAGATAACCAGCAATATATCATTTGAGAGCGGGACACTAAGCTCAGACCTTGGGGAGCCTTATTCTACTCGGGCTAGGGTGGCAATGCTGAGTGGAGACTTAGCCATAGGGAGACACGAGAGACCAGGTCAGGGTTTTAAAAAGAGACGTGGCACGTGTACATCCACACGCAACCTGTTCATCATCTCCTTTGTTCCCTAGTCAGTGAGCATGAGGATTCAACAGGTTGACTCATGGGCTTGCAGGATCCAGGGAGGTAGGTAGGTTAGCTAAGCGGGTCAGTGGGTGAGACATCAGGGAGGGAATCAGAGGGCCTTATGCCCCCATCCACTGTCGCTCTGGGTGGATGTGGGCTGAGGGTTTTGCCAGATCTTCTAACTTGGAGACAAGTCTGAAATCTGGATATTATGCGAAATCTTGTTTAAAAAAATATTGACGGCATATTTACACATTTTTTAACATTTTTTTAAACATTTATTTATTTTTGAGAGACAGAGAGCACGAGCGGGGGAGGGACAGGGAGAGAGGGAGACACAGAATCCAGAGCAGGCTCCAGGCTCTGAGCTGTCAGCACAGAGCCTGAGGTGGGGCTCGAACTCACAAATTGTGAGGTTATGACCTGAGCCGAAGTCAGACGCTTAACCGAGTCACCCAGGCGCCCCTCTTTACACATCTTTTTAAAGACATTGAGCCAGGGGCGCCTGGGTGGCGCAGTGCGTTAAGCGTCCGACTTCAGCCAGGTCACGATCTCGCGGTCCGTGAGTTCGAGCCCCGCGTCAGGCTCTGGGCTGATGGCTCGGAGCCTGGAGCCTGTTTCAGATTCTGTGTCTCCCTCTCTCTCTGCCCCTCCCCCGTTCATGCTCTGTCTCTCTCTGTCCCCGAAATAAATAAACGTTGAAAAAAAAATTAAAAAAAAAAAAAAAGAATAAAGACATTGAGCCAAACACACTTTGCAGATGAACAGGATGGGCCTGGGGCTGTATGGTACCCTCTGGCAGGGTGGGATCTCTCAGAATAAAGTTGCTCAACTGTGCTGTGTTATAATGCAGCCCATATGCCAGGCTGTATGTTTTATAGTGTCTTTTCCCTCTACGACTTTCCTCTGCACACAGTTTTCTTTGTTGTTAGGTTCCTAGGCAAGGTAGTTTGAGCTGGCAGTCAGTAACTTAGAATCTACACAATTGCTCCTTTGAAACAACTTTTTAATTAAAAAGTTAGATCCCCAAGGTGCACTGAGTACCTAGTTAGCCTGTGGTTCCATTACGAGCCTAGAGAAAGATGTCCTGCTTGTTGGTTTGCTTTCTTATGCAGTTCGAAGGCCAGACAGGGACACCAGTAAGCGACGGTGGCTGAAATGAAGAGTGATGGGTGGGTGGAGGCGTTTCCGGTGACATGTGTTTGACCCCGAAGACCACAGGGTTTGCAGGCTGCAGATGGGCACGCAGTGGGGACGGCTAGTAACCTAGCTGTTCAGGTGTGGACAAAGGAGGGGCAGGTTATCCCAACCATCTATGGGGTGATGTCTGAAGGCAAGACTCACCTTGTCCTTGCTGTGGACTTAATGAGGCATTTCCCAGAAGAGATGGAAAATAATGATTCAACTTTGTTTCTAGTAGGCATATCCCGTTTAGGACTATTTTCTGGGGGAGGGGCAGGTGGGTTATTAGCATTATTACAGAGAATGTTAAAGAACGTTTCTGCTTTGTCTCCATGTTTAATTTCCTTTAACCAGCAAAATAGATACATTTCATGGTGACAGTTATTGGCAGAATGGTTGAGTGTGGGCTCAGAACTTGGTCAGACTTTCCTCCAGATCACAGCCTACTTCCACCACTTATTAGCTCTGTGGTCTCGGGCACGTTTCTTCACCTCCTTGAGCCTCAGTTTATGCATCTGCAAAACGGGTGTGATAACGCCTTCCTTATAGGGTTGATGTGAACCATTAAGTGCAATAATCTAAGCTCTGTGCCTGGCATGTAGTAAGGGTCCATTAAATGTTAGCTGCTATTATTGACGTTCTGATTATTATCACTATTGTTAGAGTTGAAAGTGGCATAGAGATAGAGGTCATTAGGTCTAACTTGATTATGTCAGAGATGAAGAAACTGATTCCCGGAGCCCGTACATTCCTCGCCACGGTCCCCTGGCTGGTTCCCGGTAGAACCAGCCAGTGCAGCTTCTGGAGCTCTTTCTTCAAACTCATCACTGGCTGGTACGTTCAAGGTTGCAATCATTCTTGTCTCCCTGCCGGGCGGAACGTTGGTGTGGCGTTCCCTGCAGAGTTTAAAAGGAAGGGAAGAAGAGTTTACAAGCCCCGTGGGGCCAGGGACCACGTCTATCTTGGTCTCCTCCATAGCCATAGTTCTCACTACAATGTCCAGCATTTAGTGATGTAATATTTAATAAACATAGGTGCCTTACCCAGCAAGGAGAGGACTACAAACATGTCACAGAGGTAAACTTGGCACCCATGAGCCCTAACTTCTCCCTTGGGAGTTGTGTCTGGGCGCGTTTTCTCACGTCTGTCCTGTGTTCCTGGAGCTAACTGAACAAGTATTAAGGCAATCTATATGAGGGGCCCTTGCGTTCCGCCCTCACATTCCCTCTTTCCTTCCTCTCCCACTCCTTCTCTCCCTTTCTTCTCTTCTTTCTTCTTCTCTCATCCTCCTGCTCTGGTCCCTACTCTTTATCTAGCTCCTATTTAACCAGGATAGGTGAGTTGTGCTGCAGTAATAAACACCCTCTCAATTTCAGTGGCTTCATATGCCAGAGTTTATTTCTCACTTAAGCAGAATCGTCTGGAGCTCTGGGTGACACTGCAGGACAAATGTCTTCCCGGTGCTGGCTCAGTATCCCTGTCTTATGGTACTCTCCATAGCAACCCGTGCTTTCACTCTCCCCGGGGGCTGAGCACGGAGCCCCCAAGGGGCTCATGCTGCACCCCCCCCATCACTTCCACCCCCTCTGGCATGGACCAGTCACATGGACCCACCCGAGGGGCTCGGAGGGGTCATCCCTCCGTGGGTCTGGAAGGTCCCAGAAGGCAAGGGGAACAGGATCTGGGTGAGCGTGAGAAGGCTTTTCCACAATTCTTTTTCAGAACTCAGCCCTTTTCCTCGTCTGTTCTCCTTTTTCACTTATGTTCTCTTCTTTCCTCTTCTTTCCCTCCCCTCCTTCATTCCCCTCTGTGCCTCCCACGTCCTCCCCTTCTGCCTCACTCCAGCTGCTGCCCATTATCCCCCCATCCCCAACACACACAAAGCAGGTGCTGACCAAGGGTGGCGCTGTGACTCTGCTTGACCTTGAGTTCTTGCCCGGATGTAGGGGGATTTATGACAAAATCCTCCTGTTGTCCTGAGCACTTTTTCCAGAGGCTGGTGAAAGGTCAAGCCAGCCGTCCTGCACCTGGGAGGCACCAGGCAGCCCCAGAAACAACCCCTTCTCCTTTCAGAAGTCAGTGTTTTCAAAGACCCCACCAACCCCAGCACATAGCTCAGGGGAGCTGGGTGTGCATTTGGAAGGGTGTGCGTTTGATTCCCTGCACGGGATCCAGGCACCTTAACTGTAAGGAGTGATCAGTTTAACTTCTTTTTTTTTTTTTTTTAATTTTTTTTTTCAACGTTTATTTATTTTTGGGACAGAGAGAGACAGAGCATGAACGGGGGAGGGGCAGAGAGAGAGAGAGAGGGAGACACAGAATCGGAAACAGGCTCTGAGCCATCAACCCAGAGCCTGACGCGGGGCTCGAACTCACGGACCGCGAGATCGTGACCTGGCTGAAGTCGGACGCTTAACGGACTGCGCCACCCAGGTGCCCCAGTTTAACTTCTTGACAGTATCAAGAAGGGGCCCGGGCGAGTGTTCCGGATTACCACAAATACCTCAGTGTGCCGTGAGTTAAGATGGAGCCTGCATTTTCAACATTTGCAACAGATGGAAGAGAGCTTGTGTGGCCAACAGGCCGGAGGCACACGGCACAGGGAGCCGGGCTCTGCCATCGATTCGTCGTGTCTGTTAGGTGGGTCTCTCTCCCTCTGAGTCTCAGTCCCTTTCCCCCAAAAGATGGTGTTTGGACAAGGTGACCCTTGAAGCAGCTTCTAAGGCTCCCCATAGGAAAGAAGGGGCAGAAATACGGTGAGGAGAGGACGGGGGGGCGGGTGGACAAGGTATGAACAGCCAGCACCAGGGACAGGGTTTGAAGACTTTATACATATTAATCGCTTATTTTCCTCAAAGAGCAGCTCAGATTATATGGTCAATTTTATTCTTTGTAGTCTCTCCTCTTGTTTTTCTCCCCCCCCCCCCCCCCCCCCCCGCCTTGTAAAAATTTTAGTGTCAGAAAACGCTGAGGATGAAAATATTAGGAAACTTAGAATCAGCTTGTTGAGATCCTCGGTATAGACACATCAGCTTTCGGTGATTTCCCCCAAAGTTGAAGGTTATAATTTTTCTACTCTTCCTAAGAAATAATGGTCTCTTGGAATGTGCAAGTAAATTAGTCATACTGTGTCCTGAGAATTGGTCTCTGTAATACATCCTGGTCTCTGAAAAAGAGCTGCTGTTGTATAATGGATTTTAGAAGTCTCCAAAGCTGGTTCAACTAACATATTTGTTAGTCTAATAAATGATATTGCTTTTGTGAAGATTTTTCCATATAGCACAATTTAATAGAGGAATCAATAGTTTCTCAGACATGACAAAAGGACCTGGGTGTGCTTTGATGGGAGACACAAAGTGCCTTGTTGCTCTAATAAAGCCAAAATGGAAAAAAAAAAAGTTTTTTCCCCCTCTTTCAAGTGTATTTTTACGAAGCTAAAATATACATACCACTTTCTCTAGGAAAATATTTGGTTCTCAATATTCTTTCCTGCAGCACTGTCTTACTGTTATTACACATGAATATGCATTTTGCTTTTATCTCCTTCCCCTTGTGGGAAGAGCTGTTGCGAGGACATGCTTCTTCAGGGAAAAACTCAGGCCTGAAGAGATTTTGATCCCTTGGGTCTATGGGATATTTCTTTAGAAATCATTTTAGAACCGTTTGGGGCAAACATTGGCATCCACCTGTTTCTTCTTATCGTAACTTCTTAGAAGTCCGTAACGTGGTTACGTATGGTGAGAAGCCATCTCCCCTAGCAGGGCCTGCCTTGACTGGTGCATGCAAAACAGACGAACATAAGGGAAGGGCAGCAAAAATAATACAAAAACAGAGAGGGAGACAAAGCATAATAAGGTTTTAAGGTTGTGTGTGCCGTCCTCTGACTCTCAATGCCATATCGATTCCTTTGCTGGCTCCAGTTAATGGGTTAAACAAATCTCTTTTGGAGTCGTTGAAGCCGCCTGAAAGGAAACCGCTTTGGTTTTGAGAATGCTAGAACATCTGTGTGTCTCTTCCTCAGCCAAAACTTTTAGTTTTTGCCATGGAATGTGTTATTTGGAGGGTGTCTGATTTTCCCGGCTATGGGTTCTACCTACTGGCAGAAACAATTTGCTGACATTGTCCCTTCGCAGTTATCCCTAAATAACACCATCCTCAAAATATGAACCCAAGAATGGGTCAGAAAATGACTTTGGGGGACAATTTCTACCAAACTGATGAGAGGCTGCTCTTTGAAAAGCTGAGATTATTGGCCATGGTTGTCTTTAGAGATAGAAATAGTCTCAGAACATTTCCAGAGAGAAGATAAATGATGTGTTAGGGGCGCTAAAATTGACTGTAGAGACCAGATGTGTTGAGAACAGGAGTTTTCAACTTAACTACAAGCTAGAATTACCTGATGGGCTTTTAAAAAACACCAGAGCCTTGGTCCCGTACCTAGAGATTTCTGATTCAGCTGGTCTAGGCTGGGCCTTGGGCAACAGTCTCTTCCTCATTTTCTCTCCTTTTCAGGTGATTCTAATGGGGAGTCAGGGCCGAGAACCATGAACCCCGAGCAGTGTTACTCAAAGTATAGGTCCTTAGTCAGCAGCAACAAAATCACGTTGAAATTTGTCAGAAATGCACTTGAGAGTGGACCCCGGGAATCTGTACGTTTCAGGCCTCCAGAAGATTCTTATCTAGGATTCTCGAATGTTAGCATGCATCAGAATCGCCTGGAGAGCTTGTTAAAATGCGGAATGCTAGAGTCCACCCCCAGAGTTTCTGATTGAGTGGGCCTGGAACAGGACCGGAGAACTTGCAGCTTGAACAAGCTCTCAGGTGATGCTGTTGTTGCTGGTCCGTGGTCCACACGTAGAGCAGCATTAGTTCAGAGGAGGCTTGGGGGCTTGCACTGTTTCTGAATTTGTTGTAAGGGTGGCTATTTAAGGCATTGGGGCCTCAGGGCTCACGTAGATGGGCTCATTAGAACCGATTGCTTTGGCTAGCAAACCTCCTCCCCCACCCTTTAAAAATATTTATTTATTTATTTTTGAGGGAGGGAGGGAGAGAGAGAGAGAAAGAGAAAGAGAGAGAAAGAGAAAGTGAGGGAGAGGCAGCGAGAGAGAGGGAGACAGAGAATCCCAGCAGGTTCCGCACGGTAAGCACAGAGCCCAATGTGGGGCTCAAACTCACGAATTGTGAGATCGTGACCTGAGCCGAAATCAAGAGCCGGGTTGCGGAACTGACTAAACCACCCAGGCGCCTCCCCTCCCACCTTTTTTGAAAAAAGGTTTTTCTGGCGAGGCTGCAAAGCATGGGATGAAAGTCCAAAGTCAAGCTTTATCACAGATGATAGTCACTGACTGGGTTGGGGCCAAGTGGTGAGGGCAGGGGGCGCCTAGAACCCCTTTGTCTGTCTGCAGGAGCGGCCTTCTCCCCCTCCGGCTGATTTCGGGCATGTGGGAGTACTGCAAGGCATGGCCAGACCTTCTGATTTTAAAAGGTAAGACAAGGATCCTACATTTCTTCTGAGAAATTTCCTGATCTTTAAATGTTGGCAACGCATTTTTAAAAAAGGCAACATCCCTGCGCTGACCAAACAAACGAAACACATCTGTGGGCAACCAGTTTGCGACCTCAGAGTGCCTTCTCTGAGTCAAAGGTTCCATTAGGAGTCATTCAAAATGAGTCCTATTCAAAGTAACCTAAGAAATACACCCAATTTCCTGGGTTTGCTTCCTATCATTGTGATTCCGTGGGATATCAGGGCAACAGGGAAAACGTTATTACATGCTTTTTAAAAAGGATAATTTAAATATCTCAGGCTCTAGCTTATGTGCTTCCAGGTTTTAATATAATAATCATTCTTGGTACAACATATTTCTTTGGAAATGAAATTTGGATGCTTTTCAGTTTTTAATGCATGGAATTAGCAAGATAGGGGTTGGAAAAGTTTCAAACTCCATAGAAGAGTGGCCACAAAAGAACATTCAAACCAATAACTAAAAACCTCAGTGGTATATGCTTCAATTACTGGATCTTGGGTATTCAGGGCTGACTACATCTTCCTGCATATTGAATTATTGTAGCATTAAGTTCCTGTAACATTTAGGAAATAGATGGCTGAGAAGTGACGGAGACGAGAAATTTAAAAAGCAGGCATCGCATTCCTTTTTATTATGTGTATCTGTCCTCTCAAGGACAGAAGAGGCGCTTTCCATCTGTTTAAATCTTGGACTGGCATTTCCAGCCCTGCGGTGCTGGAGGGTTTGTGGGTCTCACCCATACACCTGACTTTGCATTTCACCCCTCAGACTTCCATTTCGTTAGGGGGAATCTGCTATTATGCGTGCTCATTCGTATCTTGTGGTAAAAGTTTTCTCTGCTCTCTGCTGTGTTTGTTGATGGCTTTGTAGTTGTACATCGTCTGAAGCTGCCGACAGGGTGGAGAGGCCTGGACGGAGCATAAATGTAGCTCGGTGGTAACTCCATTGTGTTCCCTTTGTATGTTGAATTTCAGTTTTTGTGGCCTCTGAAGATATGATTTGGTATGCGTTGGCAGGTCAACAGAGGGAAAATTTCCAGGGATGAAATCCAAGGTTGTCACTATTACCTCTGGAATATAAATACAGAAGAATGGTCAGTGGGATTTCCCTATGGTCCACACCAGTGTATGGGAAATAGGATTCATCTAAGATATTCACATCTGGCTAATAAGAAAGTGGTATTTCGTTTCACTTCTGCTATTTCTCCTTGTGTGTTTTCCGTCTTGGGGTCCCTGTGGAGAAGATGGAATTTGTATGTTTTTGGATCTCTGGCCAAATACCGTCTAATCTCTCCTTAAGCATGAGTAAAGTCTTTACAAGCGTAGATATACTTGAGAAATCTGAAATTGGGGAGGGATGCAAGCTTGTTGCAGTTTGAAGAACAAGCACAGAAATTTTTAGCCTGCTGTAGTTTTGTACTTTGGAGCGTAACTGAGAAAGGGATAGGAACAGGCAGATTTTTAATTAAATGAGCAATTTTAGAAAGGAAAAAAAAAACCATTATGGAAATTGAAAAGAAGTATTTTGGATTCTGACTCAAGTCCTGGTATGAGTTTGGAATGTTCTAATCTGTTCAGCATGAGCCAGAAATAGTTTCCTAAGGAGGCAGACGTAGGCTCCTCAAAGCAGACCTTGGCCCCTGTTTTTGGTGCCATAGGTAGACACAGTTCTGTTGGCTTTTCTACAGGGTGGCTGCTTGGGGACGTGGATGAAAATCCTCAGCCTGGTCCAGGTGGTGTTGTAGGGTGTCCCAGACTTACTTTCCCATAAGTCTCAGCGATGAAGTTATCCACTTTTTCCCGACCCAGTGAAACGAATCAGTTCTTAACCTCTCTGGTCATCAACTTCTTTATAAAACTGAGGGTGATAATATTTGCTCTGTTGCCCCATGACATTTTGGTAGTCAACTGAGATAATAAATTACAAGCACTTCTCAAATGGCTAAGTGATACAGAGATGTAAAGATTTATTAGTCTGCTACAGGGATGACAAAAGGAACTTGGGAACTTTCCAGCCCAAATCAAAAGGTTGTAGGCGGTATTAAAAGTCTATAGGCAGGGGCGCCTGGGTGGCGCAGTCGGTTAAGCGTCCGACTTCAGCCAGGTCACGATCTCGCGGTCCGTGAGTTCGAGCCCCGCGTCGGGCTCTGGGCTGATGGCTCAGAGCCTGGAGCCTGTTTCCGATTCTGTGTCTCCCTCTCTCTCTGCCCCTCCCCCGTTCATGCTCTGTCTCTCTCTGTCCCAAAAATAAATAAACGTTGAAAAAAAAAAAAATTTAAAAAAAAAAAAAAAAAAAAGTCTATAGGCAGATCATCTAGGAGCACTGTCCCATTGCAATCGGCCTCAGTGGTCAGTCCGCTTTGAATTCAAATCTTTGCTTTGCCCACAGTACGGTGCAATGGTTTTTTAAGCCTCCCTTTCCTCATCTGTAAAAATAAGTACAAAACCTACCCCGCAAAGTGGCTGTGTACGCCGAGTGAGATTGTATATCGGAAAGTACTTATATAGAAAGGTTTCTATTAGATACTCATGAAGTGTTGATTTGATTCGTTGAGTCATACACTGATGGTGATATTCTGAAACCATATACAATGTACATAGGGACATCCAAGATACTGTGAACCACTTTGTTGGACCAGTCCAGTTCCTTCTAATAAATCTGAAGAAGGCAGAATTCAAGTCCTGTTGTACAAGCAGGAGACTGGCTAAAAGGTGCCTCCTTAATGAATATTGCACCTGCAATAGTGTTATTCCTTCTGCATAAAGCATTGCTTCTCCAAATGTCCTCTTTTACAATGCAAATAGCTGCATAGGGGACACATGAATTGATTATCAGCCATTAGTTCTTCAGCAACAGTTGGTCGAGCTTGAGTTAGAGGCATTTCCTGGGGGCAGGGTTAGGCTCTAAGGTCAATGAGTAAGGGGAACGTTCAGTGTGGTCAAAATCACCATCAACTTGTCCATAATCCCACTACATATGATTCTACCTCACTACACAGTTCTACCTCAGAGGTGGAATAGATGGTTATTTTCACGTGAAGACCAGACAAGCTATTTGACTTGTGCTTAGGATTCAAGTTAGATGAAAAATATTCAGTTTTGTTCTTATAGTTGAATTTCCTCAATTTAAATGTATTTTGATGTTACTCGCTGTCCTCTACTACGTGGAGCTAGCTGAATGCAGGGTCCTTGTAGAATGGGGCACCAAACGGACTTGTTTGCAGTGGCAACAAGACGGAGGCATAGGTCTGCATCCCGGGCCATTATCTAGAGTGGGAGGTCTGGGTATATCACCAGTGATGAGACGCTCTGGGAAACCAGATGGCAGCAAAAGACAGTTGGGGAAGAGGAGGGTGAACAAAAGGCAAGATTTCTTTTAGAAGTATGTGTCCAGTGACTACGTCGGGGCTCGACCAATCATCGTTCAATAAATGAATTAATTACGATTCATTGCAGAAAGTTTGTCTAATTTATGTCCCCATCAGCGAACGTGAGAATTTCTGCTTTGCAGCAACCTTACACACCTTGCATATTTTACGAATTTTTGTGCCGGTCTGATAGAAAAACATGTTTCATTTTTTATTTTAATGTACATTGAAAAACACTAGAGTCAGTCTCTTCCTCTCACAGAGCAGACGGATAGGGTCACTTAGCTGATGGCTTGATCCTTGGTCTGACTTCAGCCACCTCAATGCATGCTACTTTGCTGTCCGTGACTTTCTGTGACAGTCACTTGCCCTAAGTGCCGTTCATTTGATCTGGAGTGCCCCTTCAAAGGACTGTTCGCTTGGACCTGGTCTGGTCTGGTGCTGAGCCGGCTTCCGTTCCTGACCCGTCCTGTATGGGAGGTTGCTGACCTCTCCCTTACATAAGACCACTGCTGGGGACACGTGGGGCCCACGTACCATTGTGTACCTCAGGACCTTCTTGCACCCTCCTTTCCTGCTGTGTGCCTGTTCAACTTCCACCCATCCTACTACTGCTACTTCAAGCCTCACTTCCTTCTGGGAACGATTTCTTTCTCCACTGAATGCATCACACAACTGACTGAACCATTTAACAAGACTCAAGTACACGGCACAGACAATAATTGGCATCTTTTGTAATAATGGAGTTTGCATGTGGTCGATGAGTAATAAGAACAATGGTCGCGGGCACCTGAGTGGCTCAGTCATTAAGCATCTATCTGACTTCGGCTCAGGTCATGATTTCACAGTTGGTGAGTTCGAGTCCCACACCGTGTGAGCTCGAGCCCTGCTTTGAGTGAGCATGAGCCCCGATTTGGGTAAAATCACGGGCCTTGGGTGAGTCCCGCTTCTCTCTCTCTCTCTCTCTCTCTCCCTCTCCCTCTCCCCCTCCCTCCCGCGCTCCCTCCCTCCCTCCATCTCTCTACACTCCTCACTCACTTGTGCCCCCTCCCCCCTGCCCCTCTCTAAAAAAACAAAAAGAACAATGGTCTCTGGAGTCCATGGGAATTCATCACATGGGCATGATGTCTGAGATGGAAAAGAAGAATCACTAACTTAGGGTTCAGTTCAATAAGCAGCACCTTTGTGGTATAATAGCTCTGATTGCCAGTTTTCCCAGTCAGGGACTCACCATCTATTCAACTGCAAACAGGTTAATCTCCAGGTCTTGGTTTTCTCATCTGTGAGACCAAGATGCGGTGTGGTAACCTTGGAGAGCAGGGCTGCTGGATTATATAGCCTGCGGGCCAGCCAAGTGGCTAAATTAAAGGACTGATTTAAAGGAAGTTAAAAAGAAGATAAAAATGACACCAACCCAGAGATCCCATTACTCAACTCAAGTTGCTGTGTTCTGAGGAATTAGAAGCCATGATCTATGATTTGAGTATAACTCAGGGAACAATTTTGGTCTAACAGCTTCAAATATATTTACAACAGCCTATCCCCCATTTCAACCCTGTTTTTTACTCTATAAACTTCCTTCTCTATGTCTAAAGAAATTCTGCCTAAATTCCTTGAGGGTCTGACCCTTTCCGAGCCTTGGTTTATGTTCTTTTGTTCTTGTACTTGACATTACCTCAAATAGTCTTGTAAAATCTTGCTTCTGTTCCCTTCAGAATTTTATATCCCTCGATGAGGCACTTTCCCCCCATTCCTTCAGAAAAATAGCTGCATTGCTTTCATAAGTTTTTTCTTTCATTAATCCAGATAAAAATCTCAAGCTCCTTAAATGATACATACTGTCTTTTCTGGCACTATTACCGTGTAGAGAATAACCTAGAACAAGGTTATTTAAGCAAAGTTAACATTTAGCCAATCTGTACTCAACCTGGTCATCACTGTTGAGATGCCTTTAAGAGGACGGCCCAGAAGGAAGCTGGTAATCTGGTCCTGGGGAGACAGAGCTGTTTGAAAGGGTCCTGGGGAGACGGAGCTGTTTGAAATACTGTTCAGCCCGGTATTATTGTTCCCTGGTGTGGTTCATGGGTGGAGCCACCGTGACTCAATGGCCTTTTTTTCATTTGTTTATTCATTTCATAGATGTTGACCATCTGAGATGAAAATGGCTGTCGTTTGTTTTCAGGAGAAGGTGGACTGCTCAACACTTTGGCAAGAGCAGTTATTCACTTAAGAGATATTTTTTGAGGGTCTGTGCTTTGCCCAGAGCAGGGGATAAAAAGAAATACCAAGACAGTGTTCTTGCCCTATAGAAGTTCATTGTCTGGTGGGAGAGATGGACAAACCAGCAGTTAATTATGATCCAGTGTGACAAATGCTCTGCTACCGGTCAGAACTGAGAGAGGCACTGTGTCTCTTTTGGGGCATAAGAGCGGGAGTTCGAAAGGAAGACTTCTTGGAGAAACTGATGCTTCAAGCAGGGGAGGCCACAGGGTGTATGTGGAGGGGAGATGGGATGTAACACAGGAAGGGAGATAATATGTGAATGTATTAGTTTCCTATTGCTGTGGTCACAAATTGTCACAGGTTAGGTGGCTTAAAACAACACGACTCCGGAGGTCTGAAGTTTGCGATGGGTCTCCTTGGGCTAAAATCAAATTGTTGGCAAGGCGTGTTCCTTCTGGAATTCATTTCCAATTCCTAGAAGCTCCCTGCATCCCTTGGCTCATGGCCCTTTCCTCCATTTTCAATGCTGGCGGTTGCCCCTCCCCCTACCTTGCACCTTGCTTCTATCACTCCCTTTCTGACTCTGACTTTCTTGCCTCCCTCTCTTACTTAGGAGGACCCTTGTGATTGCATCGGGCCCTCCTGGATGAGCCAGGATAATTTCTCCACCTCCAAACATTTAATTTAATCACAACGGCCACATCTCTTTTGCATGTAAGGGTCATATTTACAGGTACCAAGGACTAAGAAAGACACCTTTGGGCCTCTTTGGGGGGGGCCACTCTTCTGTCTACCACAATGAGCAAAGGGCACTTTGGAGGGACGGAGAAGGAACTCCAGTCTGAAGTTACTTGAATGTAGTTTGACCACCATTTGACAGTTCTTCTTAGTAAAGAAAAATACCGATTAGGATAGTGTTATTTCTTATAATGAAGCTATATGAAATCGTACCTCAGGACATAGTGTGGATTGGGGCATGTGGGTGGCTCAGTCGGTTGAGCGTCCCACTCTTGATTTCGGCTCAGGTCATGATCCGGCTCGTGGGATGGAGCCCTGCGTCAGGCTATGTGCAGGTGGCGGGGAGCCTGCTTGGGATTCTCTCCCTTTTCTTTCTCTGCCCTTCCCCGACTCGTGTACGCGTGCACGCTCTCTCTCTCTCTCTCTCTCTCTCTCTCGCTCACTCGCTCTCGCTCTCTCTCAAAATAAATAAACATAAAAAAATAGAGTGGGTTCAGAGACCGTTAATAAGTTGTGAACCGTCTTGACAGGAAAGACTGTTGCTCGACTCTGTTCCCCTTGCTTAGGAACTAGCCTGTCTCAGTTCACTTCCCTTCCTACTATTTTCTTCAAATTTGCAGTTCAGAGTGATAACCTGCAGGTGTGCCTCTTTCTCACCTTACCTTGTCCCTGAGCCCAGTCTTGGGTCCCACTGATCTCTCTGCAGTGGTGGAGGCTAGGGGACAGAGGATGGGGACTGCTTGCTCCAATGGAGCGGGACACGGTTAAAGGACATCCCAGATCTGCTGTGCCGTCTCTTCTTGGTGGCTGACTAGGAAGGTTCAGCTGCTACAGTGGGTGGAAGGGTGTAACTTTCAAAGCTTCCTTATACCCTTGTCTTTGGAGCGTCTTCACATTTATTACAAAATGTTGACACATTTATCACGTTTGCAGACTGATTAAAGAAACTCCAGACCCGAGGAAATTTCAGGCATCGCGCATTCTTGAAACCGTCTTTCAAGATAGGCTAAACAATGCTTCACCAGTCAAATGTGCTTCCCGGGATCCCACTGTTGTTTTCCCACTAGCCCTGCCCACACTGAACCGATTCCCCTGGGAGATGATTATGTTTGATGCTGGGGAGTTTTAGCATTCTGTGGAACTATGGGGCCAGTGCTTCCCTCTGAAAATTTGCGCTTTGCCCGTGTGCTTTACCAGTGTTCTTTCTTTCTTGGACTCGGACATCGTGAACCTGGGGCTGAGTCTGGCCTCTACCGCATGCCAACAGAAGCAAGTCACATGACTGCCAGTTGCTGGGTGCCATCAGTATGTGTGATACTTTATTTATTTTTTTTTAATTTTTTAAACGTTTATTTATTTTTGAGACAGAGCATGAATGGGGGAGGGGCAGAGGGAGAGGGAGACACAGAATCTGAAGCAGGCTCCAGGCTCTGAGCCGTCAGCCCAGAGCCCGATGCAGGGCTCGAACTCACAGACCGCGAGATCATGACCTGAGCCGAAGTCGGCTGCGTAACCGACTGAGCCACCCAGGCACTCTAATATGTGTGATACTTTAGGCAGTCCTCACGACAACCCTGCTCTGTTGGAGGTAGGCAGAAAGCCAGAGAAACATTAGTCCTTATGGGTCATGGGCATTGGAGCTAGGATTCAAAGGCTGGTGCGTCTGGCTCTGAATCCAGGGGCTTCTAATAGTTTTCTTCAAGAGTAGGTGAGTGAGGGCTGCTGGGTGGTTATGGGACCCCAGTCCCTCCTTTGGGAAAAGTTCTACTGTTATCTGTTTGATAATTACGAACTTTTAGGAAAAAAGTTTGAAGCTAAAAAGCCATAAAAAACCATCACATTTTTACTCCATTATGCCTTTCTAAGTTACGTAATCTGGAGACTGTCTCCTGTAAACTCAGCATAATAATAGTACAGTCCTATGGAATTGTAGAAAAGATGAAATGAAACAAAATAAATGAACCATCTGATATAGGATAGGACCTCTCATACTAGTTAGTTCTCCTCTTCCTTATCATACAGAGGCTTTTCATTTAATGTATGGCTCAACTGTGCCCAGGGCACAACTGAACCATTTATTTGGGGTATTTTCACATTGTTTACAATCGTAGCTTTTTAATTCAACAAATGCAACAGATGTTTGTTTGGAACCAACTGTGTGCCTAGAAATGTGTTGGGTCTGTGGCCAGGGACAGCCTAGTGGATAGGTGGGGTGGGCATCCATCCAATATGGCAGCCATGAGAGCCACCCCATCCCACTCTGAAGAAAAATTGATGTCTGGAAAGCCTCCACTGGGAATTCTTGTCTTTGGCTCTCTTCTCAAAATCTCTCACTAAAATGCAAAGCCCTCAAGAGAGGAAACTTCTCAGTTTTTGTGAGTTTGTAGGCTGTGAATTGGATGGTAGATTTGGAGGAAGACCTGAGATGAAGGAGAGGGGTCAGCGGGAGGTAGGGACAGCTCCAATGTCAAAATGCATTTCCTCCTGACTCAGCCAGAGTGGGCCTCTGCCATTGTCAAGGGAACATGATGACACTCATGTTATGTTCCCTGGGTCTTGGGTCTACAGTGCTGGCCTGGGGCTGCCTACTGGAGTCTGTCCACGGATCACTGATGCAGGGGGTTTTGTTTGGAAAAGAGGGTAACTCAGGCCAACGAACTATGAGGAGACCAGCTGTTCAACAACTAGACCCAGGCTGGGGGAACGGATTAAGAAGCAGCCAGCCAGGTACCCAGAGCGACACATTATAACTCTCACAGACATTGAGCTTGGGAGGTAAGGGCAAATACCAATTTCCAGCAGCAACCCCCCAAACTCAGGGAAAGAGGGACTTAGTCAAAAAAGACCTTGAGAGTTTTTCTGAATTTGGTAACAGTAAGGAGTGACGCTAGCTCTGGGACTGACAAAAATAAGTTGTTGCAGAAGCCAAAAAGGCCAGATAAGAAAATGAAGGGAAGAGATCATTCAGGACAAGATATCTCTAGAATGCTGTCCTGGAAAATGTGAGGGTCTGGCCTATGCAAAGAGACTGCCTGGTCAAGAAAAGATACTAAGCAACCTTCGTAAGAGGAGAATAATGGAACGATCCATCACAATAACAAATGTTAATATGTGGCAGGCACTCATCTAAACACGTTGCATGAGCTCACTCAATCCTAGTAACATTCTTATGAAGCAGGTACTATTTATTATCCCCATTTGGATAAGGAAGCTGAGGCACAGTCAGGCTAAGCTGCTTGCCTAAGGTCAGTGGTGAGGCCAGAGTGCCAACTGAGAGCCTGACCCTGGAGCCCGTGCTCTCAAGTACTTTCTTCCTCTCTACAAAGTGCACCAGGTGCTTACGAAAAGTCCTATGAGAGACTAAGACTGGAGCAGTGGTTTTTGTCAGAGGCCAGATGTCCCGGATTAGTGAGCAAGTGAGGGTGCCTGTTCTTGTACGTTTGTTTGTTTGTTTGTTTGTGTTCCCCTGATGAGTGGGAACATGTAGTATTTGTTCCTTTTCCAGAGAAACCAATGACCCCAAATAGGTTAAGAATCCCAAGGCTGGGCTTCTAGGCTGCCTGTTGAGGCACAGGGTTGAGGCTGATCTGTGTTCTCAGGACGGACTGGCTGGTGCTTCATGCTGGATCTCCCCGGAAGTGTGTTTCTAGGGGCTCACTCTCTGTCCTTGTGGGAATTCGGCTGGGAGAGATCATCCCCTGGTAAGCATTTCATTCTCCAGGCTTGGCTCAGTGTGTATTTACTAGAAGATGAAGCCTGTTAAGGCAGAAAAATGGTCCCTGCACTGGAACATTTTTTTCTCTAAGTGTCATTACCCATGACTTCTACTGAGGGAAAAGAGAGGCAAAATCCTTATATTCTGGGCAAATGCGTTTGCGATTTTCTGGTGACATTGATTATAGCTTATCTAACTTCATAACAGATCTGTCTTATCCATAAGATGCAATGTAGCTTGAAAATCCGAAGAGATGCTGGGGGTTGGGGAAGGGGGCATCATTCTTGCTTCCAGGGAAGATTTTGTATTATGGTAAGTCACTTTCCCTAGACAACTTAGACTAAGCAGAGGTTCTTTCTGTGAGGATCAATATTGTCACCGGTCCTGAGCAGCAAAGGAATGTGGTTTTTTTTTCCCCCCTACCCTCTACACCTAACAATGAAGAACAATGAAACAGGAGCAACTGAACTATTAGTCACCCGACCGGTGTCCGGAAAACTACCATTTTGCCTTCGTTTCCCAGTGAATCTCACTTAGGTTAAGGGTCCATGGCCAATGTTTGTTTTAGACTTACTCATATATTTTCCATCTTACTTGCTGATAATTTCGTTTTGTGTCTGGGATCAGCTCCCTTCTGCCTGAATTACATTCTTGCAAATGCCTTTGGACAGAGTCTGTCGAATGACCGTCTTCATTTTTGCTTTGTTCTCAAAAAAGTTTTTTTTCACGAGTATGGAATTTATAATTTTTCTCTTCAGCCCCTGAAGGTTTTCTACTATTTTCTGGCTTCCATTGCTGTTATTGCAAGTTTAGCTGTCAAACGAACTGTCGCTTGCTTGAAGGTAACCTGCCTTTTCCCTTTGTCCTACTTTCAGACCTTCCTTTTGTCTTTGATCTATCGTTTGACCGTAGTGTGTCCAAGGGAGGATTTGTTTTTACTGAACTTACTTGGGATTCACTGAGTTTTAATTTCTGGACTCCTGGAGATGGAAGTCTCTTGAACCTTACTTTTCACTTCTACGAAATGGTAACGATGATCATCTCTGGTTGGGTGGGTTTGCCGAAAGGATTACATGAAGCAATGCACGCACATTTCCTATGAGGAAGGATTTCTCCAGTTGTGTTTCACTGAATTAGATTATCTTCTCTGCTCAGGCTTCCTCAAAAGGTTCTGTGACCCAAGCTATTTGGGAAGTGCTGACTACTGCAGACTCTCTTGAAGAGTTGCAAAGCTCATCGGCATCACGAAAGCCCTGAGAAGTCCTGCAGTATTCTCCACGCTCACGTGTCCTCAGAACAGCCCTTGTCGTAAATATCTCTTCATAGCTCATATTTCACGGGACATAGTCGGGAGGAATGCTGTATGAAATATTGAGTGTATAAAGTATTGAATGAAATGTTTCATTTGATGAGAAAGGAGTATTTCCCCGCCACAGTCCAGGGTCTTACACTAAGCCAAAACCAGGAACACGATAGATCACAAGAAGATGGCGGCTCATAAAGGCCTTGTCCCAGGCCCCCAGAATCTAAACCTGCTGTTACGAGGGCATCCCTACCTCCCTTGGTGTGAAGTCGCGAGGATGGAAGTGCACACTGAGTATATGGAATCTGGGTCACATACACAGTTGTGCATCTGGGTGAAGGACACGGGGCTTCTTTCTTCCTCAGAGAAGCCCTGTTTGGTCTCAAGGGCCCGTTTTCGAGAAGTTCATAGTGTAAGAAGATCACAGTTTGTCTATCCGGGAGGAATAGTCTTGATGTTAATGTGTGTTTGAATTTGGAGGCCTCCACTCAGCAGAGAGCTGATTTCTCCTGAGAGGGGCTGGGGGGAGCAGGGTATCAACAACACATTCAGATTTACCTTGAGGTTGAGACCCCAAATGGTCATATTTCAAAAAGGAACATTTCTAATGTCCCCATGCAGCCTACGTTTGTTGTCCATTTGTTGAGAGAAAGGAGAGGCAAAGCGCAGAAAGTTAGTCTTAAGCGTCTGCGAGAATAAGGCTGCAGAACAATTTCCCTCCCAGAGAAAGAGGAAAGTGTGTAACTACATATTTGTGAAGTTGGCTTAGGGTTTTTAATTTCTTTCCCCAAGAGGTTTCAGGAGCGTGATCTCTATTTCCTTGATCGGTGCCATGAAGAATAGTTCTAAATCTGTCTCCTGTGTAGTCTAGGAGCAAATATCTTCTTGAATCAGGCCTGATCTTACTGAAAACTGAGACTAATGCTCCTTCGTGTTTCCCTTGACCCCCAGGAAGCCATCGCCGGGTTCAGGTCTGTTCACAACCATCCTGGGGAACTGACAAAAAGTGCGTGCTGGGGGTATGCTCTGCTCCAGTGGTTAGAGCTGGGTCTCTCATTTGGTAGTTGGCTGCTACCTGCCTCAGTGGGACCCACGCACTGGTTGAAAGTGCAGGTTTCTAGGCCCCATGCCAGACCTCCCAGAGTATCAGCATTGTCTACTTCCTCATGAGATTAGTGTGAGGTTAAAGTCTGAGTTTGCCGTGGGAGCAGTCTTGGGTGGCATCGCCAGAAAGGGCTGTCTTTGCCTGATTTTTCACATCAGAAAACACGATTCCTCTCCACACAAGCTTTGAGGGCCTCTAAGTGTCCATTCAGTCTTAAGTTCTCAGATGTAGGGTCTGCTGAAAATTCTCCCTTCTATGACCTTTGGAGCCTGGCTGGCCGGTTTGTTCGAGGTAACTGGGTTGATATGGGCTGGGAGCAAACAAACGTAATTATTAGGAATCTTCACGTTGCTAGAGTGTCCCAGTAGTTTCCAGAGCACTTGCAAAACTAAAGCCGCAAAGGCATTGTTCGCTGGATCCTCTCTATGAATCCGTAAGAGCGTTAAGATAAGCAGAATAATGGGGCGCCTGGGTGGCGCAGTCGGTTGGGCGTCCGACTTCGGCTCAGGTCATGATCTCCCAGTCCGTGAGTTCGAGCCCCGCGTCGGGATCTGTGCTGACAGCTCAGAGCCTGGAGCCTGCTTCCGATTCTGTGTCTCCCTCTCTCTCTGACCCTCCCCCATTCATGCTCTGTCTCTCTGTCTCAAAAATAAATAAATATATATATATATATATATATATATATATATATATATATATATAAAGCAGAATAAGTATTAGTAGTCCCATTTTACGAAAGTGGAAACTGAGACTCAACTATATTAAGTGATTTGTTCAATGTAGACAGTGGTGGAGTCAGATTCAGCCCAAGTTTTCCTGCCTGCCCACTTATCACTCTTCCTCTCCAACCCCCCACTGAAAACTCCTTGCTCCCTTTTGCTCTCCATTAAGGTTTCCACTGCTGTTTCCATGAATCAGGGTCAACCAAGTGGCCTCTGTGTGCGGGCCATTGTGGATGTAGTTCCCTTTTCGATCCTAAAACACTAATAATTTACCACCTTACTAGCCTGAATGCTGGCCAGCCCTTCACGACTGTGTGCACTGACGTGTCTGTATCTCTACAGAAGGAGAAATGTGGGGGCAACTCAGAGGAACGTTTGCCTAATTGGGCTGTTTTGTGATCATTTCCTTCACTTTCCTGATGTTTCTTTTTTTTAATATTTATTTGGGGGGAGAGTGCAAACAGGGGAGGGCCAGAAAGAGGGGGACGGAGGGTCTGAAGCAGGCTCTGCGCTGACAGTCTGAGAGCAGTGAGCCTGATTTGGGGCTCAAACTCATGAACCGCAAGATCATGGCCGGAGCTGAAGTTGGACGCTCGACCGACTGAACCACCCAGGTGCCCCCACTGTACTGACATTTCTAACTCTTGATTTTGCAAAGATAAAAATAATGTACACCAATAATCATGCCATCTGGAGGTGGGATGCCCCTGTTCTTTTTTCTCCCACCCCTCCCCCCTTCCCCCACCATCCAGGACACATGTACCTACCGACAAAAATGGCGCTGTGTTCTATGCAGTTTGGCGGAATGACAGGGGAGGATATTTGCACAATTTGAACCGGCAAACATTTTTAATGGAAATAATGACAAAGTTGCTGTTCTGATTACCCAGCACAAAGAGAATAGTTTTCTGATTCCACAATTAATTTGATCCATGCAGATAGTTTATTCTCCCGAATCTGTCCAGCGCTAAATCTGAAATGATTGTCTAACCTACAGAATTCTCCAAGTAACTACTTAACAAGCTTTTTGCCTTCTGGAGACCGTAGGCACAGTCAGGAGGGGGAGAAAAAAAGAATTTGTCCCTTCTATTAGTCTTTTCACTTTTAAAAATCTTTGCAATCCTTTATCATCCATCCATATTTACTCAGCACCTACAGGGGCTTTGGGTGCGGAGATTGGATAGATTCGTGGAGCACAGGAGTGGTAGATTTGTTCTGCTTTCAAAGGGTTTCACAGCATCATTCTGCTTTTTGTGTATTTCTTCTTCAAAGCGACAGTTTTTTTCCTTCCCCAGCACTGGTTAAGAAGGCATTTCTTACTTTCTCTCTAAGCCTCTCATCAGAAGGTCCTCAAGGTGAACGATGATGTATTCCCTTCTGACTGCAACTAAGTGTGAGTGGCCTGGCCTGCCAGCTGCCTGCTGAAGTGATTTGGCTGCCGTGTGCCCGCACCCAGAGCTCCGGACGCGAGCTAGGCGACGGTTGAGTCTGAAAAGAAGCCAGCAGCCACATTCCGTTTTCCATGCTGTGGCCTCATTACCCCCTGAGCACTTGAGGGGGAGCATGGCAGGCATGTGGGGCCATGTTCTGTACCTTTGGGCCTCGAGGTGGACTTCTCTCTTTGTCAAAGCAAGTTTCTTGTGCAAGTCGTGGTGCATAGAAAACCATTATTGGGATACTGGGGTGGGTTTGGTAGAGTCCTGACCAGACACAATGCTGTGTTTGTCCTAATGCAGGAGAGAGAAGAAGCCAGCCTTTTCTTTGGTTACCTTAATGGATATATTCCCTGAAAGCTTCCGAGGCTAATTGTGGTGAAAATGTGCCAGGTAGACCCCTTTCATGCCAACCATAATTAATAGCGCTATAGTCTGCAAGGCCATAATGCTCATCAGTTATTAATTAGCAATTCATTTTGTTGAATAAATAATATTTATGATTGATGATAGAACTTGTAATTGGGCACTAGAAGTGGCCCTCCTGGGACTGGCTTACCAGCAAATATTAACCACGACACAGTAATGAAAAACACAGAGGATCATCCAGGAAAATCCACATTAAACAATTGTGACACAGCCAAGGTGTTCCTCCTCAACGGGAGAAAAGCTCATCTCGAGTGTTGGAGGTGTAACCTGGGCCTGAGTGTGTTAATTGTTTCTGGCCACACGGCATTAGGGTTTTCCATTTCCTCTTAAGCTTGTAATCAGCCACCCTATTTTTTTTTTTTTCCAAAAAGCAAATTGTTCTTTGCTAGACAATTCTATTGACTTTGAATTACTCTTGTGGTAGGGCCTTTCGAGGTATTGTCATGACACGTGCACACAGACTCGAGAAATAAAAAGTGCTTTTCCGAAAAGGTAATGATTGAAATTTTTATTTTAAATGATTCCTTAGATTGAATTCACTTTAGATTAACAGATTTTCCTGCCCAATTGATTTTCTGGCATCCATTCAGTGATCCAGCAGAGATAAAATGGGGGTTCATTTAGTCCATGGCTCTGAGGAAACTGAGAGCCTGGCAAATAGAACCAACAGCAAAGCTTCTTTCTCGCCCACACTGTTGGGGCAGGACAACCGAAGCCGGTCAGCTGCTGACCAGATGCTGTCTTCAATTAATATTCCAACCCTCAAAGACATTTATCGCTCACTCTCAAAAGCAGAGCAGCTGAATAATAAAGGGAAACACTAAAGCCATTTTTTTTTGAGAGCATTTATAATGGGTAAATTGCTCGAAATAAATTAGCACAATAAATAAACATAGTTTGTACAGTATCTGTAAAACAAATTCCTGGTCTTGGGAAAATAGACAAAGTGAGAGCTTGCATTTAACAAGCACATGCAATATGCTTCATTAAGACGGGACTTTTTTTTTTTTTTCCTTTTTCAATTTAAAAAGGGTTAATAAACTCCAAGATATCATTGCCAGTTAAACAGGTCCTGCACCATTTTAAGGGAAGTGAGAGGCTGCAAAGGAGACAGTTAAAAAGAAACCGAGAGCTGTGTTGTAATGCTAACAGGCAATTAACAAACTCATGGGTGTTAATTATCTTCATACTGTATCATGTTCAATTAGCTTAGTCTCTGCAACAAAGGCAACGATGAACAATTGCTTTGATAGGCGTACAGTACTTCATTTGTAGTTAATCGGTTTAAGCCCTGCGGTTGCTAGGTTACCTTGGTCTCCAGAGGTAAAAATCTGTACAGATGCACTATGTTTAAATGACTACAGAGAACTGTTTAAACTCAAACCATGTATAACTCTTTATTGATTTTTCACAGAAGATCTCAGCTCTGATGATAAGGTTTTGATATATTTTCCTGCTACAGCCAGTTCCTTGGAGTATTGCAGAAAAAAATCTGTCAATATGCTTCTATTATGATCTCTTGATCTGTGCCTATAAAAACCTTTAGCCACAGCCCTTATTATAAATAATGGAAGAAGCAATATCTGATTTTTTTTTCACACTGTACTACACGAAGATTTTTTTCTTCATTGCCTTTGGATCCAAATTACAGGACTTCTTTCTGTACCTGTGCTCTAAAATAATAAAGAAGAATTTCTAGCTCTAATTAATTTGATTGACTCTCAGCAGGACGGGATCAGCTGTAGCATCATGAACTTTAACAATAACTACCAACTGATGGGCAGTTCACATCAATAAGACCATCACTACCCTCTCTCTCACCTGTCACCAGGCGGGGAGTGAGCAATAACCAGCCCCCCACAGATGCTCCCTGCTTAGCGCTTTCTGCCCTATTAGCAATTTATAATGGTGATCAAGAAACAGTCAGCGGCAAATCAAGACAACTGTCTGGCTGCCTGTTTAATTGGCCTTGTTTGCTTTTTGATAAATGGCTCATGACTACTCTAGGCCCCTGTATTTTGACTTTTAATAGGCCACAGTGATTAGACTACCAACAGATACTGGGTCAAAACCGAGGAAAGGTGCAAAAAATGTTAATTAATATCAATAATAGGCAATTATTAGTTAGACAGAAGGACCTACTAGCTGCGTGCTCTAATGCTCAGAGCTAACTGGAAGAGAAGCACTGCCAAATTAGCATAACTGTATGCAGACTGCATGGTGGATCCTAGCAAACATCTGTTATGTTAGTAATTCAAATAGAATTCCTGCCTTTGGAGTGATATTCGCAGAGTCAGCAATCCCTCTTGGCCATTTCAAGGCACTAACAATACCCTAGTGACCGGTGTCCTTCCAAATGGGCTGCGTTTCAGGCTAAGAATTAAATTGCACCTTTTCTTTGGAGTTGTGCTACTGAGAGCTTAAGGGGGTCACCGTCCTCGGGCCAGCAGAAGGTGGAGGCGAAGGTGTTTGCGTGGAAGCCATACTGACTGGGAGGATGTGGAATGTGGGCGCAGCAGACTCAGAGAGGGATACAAGCTTTCTACGTTTGCTGGTTCAGAATTAGCACCGAAAATATGGCTATGTCCTACACATCACATGCGATGCTATATATAATTCTCACAGCATGATTCTTTGTTATTCATTCCTCGAAGTGTGTATGTTTGGGAGCACAATGATAAAAGGCTGACGGTTTGGCAGCATAAAAAGCAGTAAGATGGAGTAGCAGTGAAGACAATGAAATATTAGGAAGTATAAAGACTAGTCCCTACACTTGTTATTGACATTAAGGTCACCTTGGGCAGACTCCAAATGGTAGTCAAAGAATGTTAGCATTGGAAACGATTTAGGGATTCTTAAGTCCGGATTGAGAAACTGAGATGCAGAGAGGTCAAGAGACTTGGTTAAGCCCCCCAACTGGTTCAGGGCACGGCTGGAGGGAGACACAGGTTTCCCAGTGTTCCTGCCCAGTGCCCTTCACCTGACCTTGCTGCTTCCCTGAGAAGCTATGGGTTTCTATCTGTAATTAGTGTCTGGTAGGTTTTTCCAAAAGGTGTGTTTGAAACGTAAACATGGAATATGTACAAAACGTACCTCCGCCATGTAAATTTGTGATATTTGGGAGTACTTTATTTTAAAAATTTTTAAAAACTTGGTTATAAAATTCTAAGATCTACAACAACCTCTTGAGTTGCTTCACGTTTTAATGTCAGGCACAGAATTTTCTTTCTTTCTTTTTTTTTTTTTTTTTGAGAAGGGTGGATTATGTTATTCCTTGTTTTATTTTGAGCTTGTTTTCTTATACATCTTGCTTGAACCAAACAGGGCAAAGATCTGTGTGTGGTGCCCTTTTCCTTCCCCACCAGAGGACTGACATTTAAGACCCATTTGACTAAACAGTGTCGAGATCTTTAAAAAAATAAATAAATAAAGGTGTGTGTGTGTGTGTGTGTGTGTGTGTGTGTGTGTGTAGGGGGATAGGATCTGCTTTTTCAAAGATTGAAATTGAATTGTAGATGATAACTAGCTGTAGTTGTCTCCTTCTCTCTACTCTCCGACCCGCCCCCCCCCATTCCCCCATCCCCTGCCCCAATACTAAGAAAATCTCTGTAGGCTGCATCTTTCCCCCCCGAGTAGAATGGAACCATTAATCCTCTTTAGTACCGTAGTGTCAAAGAAAATGGGGTTACTTTTTCATCTCTATTCCTGCAAAAATACTTTGGAAATCATCTGGCTTTGCGTCTATGAGGAAACTATTATGTAAGCTTAAAAACAACATTTTCAAATCATTCATTTCTGGGAACAAAATCTTTTAAAATGATGGAAACATGATGCTTCAGTTTTCCATTTTTTACCCTTTTGCTTAACAAAAATATTTGTTGAGTCCTGGGCTAGGATGTAAAAGAATCATAAAGATAATGACCAGAATAGCACATTTATGGATTATTTGGCTACTGTCACGTGGATCTCTTTCTTAAACACTTCATAGGTGTCAGCCACTTAGCTGTCATTGCAACCTGATGAAGTAGCTGCTAGATTCCCATTTTATGAATGGAGAAACTGAGGCTTACTGAGTTTCTATGTACCTTACGTTCAAATGCTTAACACTTGGAACATAAATTCTTTTCTTGAGGATTTTAAGAATTTCCTTAATTACTCTGTATTAAAAATATACTAGATAGGGGTGCCTGGGTGGCTCAGTCGGTGAAGTGTCCGACTTCAGCTCAGGTCATGATCTCGTGGTCTGTGAGTTTGAGCCCCGTGTCGGGCTCTGTGCTGACCGCTCAGAGCCTGGAGCCTGTTTTAGATTCTGTGTCTCCCTCTCTCTCTGACCCTCCCCCGTTCATGCTCTGTCTCTCTCTGTCTCAAAAATAAATAAACGTTAAAAAAAATTAAAAAAATATATACTAGATAATGTTTTTTAAAAAAGTTTGGGAAGCAACAACGATGATTCACTTCCCAGGTTTTTTTTTTTTCCAGACGTTACCTTTTTCAGATAGAGCATATATGACACATGTACGTAATTCTGAACATTTAAAGTTTCGATAGTCTAGAGTGAGAGAAAGTTGTATTTATTTTCCGTTAATTATTAGGGTGTTGGCTATTTTATTCCCGTAAACTCACTGCATTGTGATGTATTTGCTTTTTAATGGTCCCATCAAATCTAAGATGTGCCTGGTAACAAGATGTACCGTTATTTTATTCGTCACAAAGGAAAAAATGCTGCCGATTAAACCATGACCCAATGCTTCCTCGTATTTCCTTCTGGGCCATCAAGGGCATTGGTGACACAGCATTTCTTTAAAAGTGATCCACTGTTACCTCTGGGGTTTTCTTGCATGTCAACAATATCCATGCTGCAAGTTTTTATGTTGGTGCTTTTAAGGCTCTCACACGAGCGGAGCATGACAATTCTGAAAAGACTGTAGCCTGGCTGATGGCAATAGCGGAACGCATCTGGATTTGAGAGATGTGCAAATGAGCAAAAAGAAAGATACATCTTAGAGTCCATGGGATGTGCTAGTCAGTTACCTGTCAGAATCCAAATACCTGTGGAGCTATAGAATTTCCAGATAAGTAACTCCAATAATTACTTCCAGCCTATCAAGATAACCTGTGGTTGCAAATGTTTTTCTGATAGCAGTGTTCAACTGTTGGTGGTGTTTTGACGAAACAGCGAGGATGAGAAATCCCGAAAATTCTCTCCACGGCTCATAGCTGGCTGTGAGCCTAGTAAGTCGTCTTTGGGGTCCTTTCGTGTATTTGTTACTGAGATTGACCCATGTAATTTTTAAGAGCCAAATTCCACATGTGGCCAATTATCCCTTCGTGCTTTAGTTGTATCAAGGGCCTAGCATGGCCTAGGAATGGAAGAGGTTTTCTCTCTAGCTTGTTGGAGCCAGGACCACCTGGAAGAATATCCTCAAGAAGTCTGGAAAGCTGAAATCTTGGACTTAATTGAGCATCAGAGTGTTTGTCTACGAGGGAGAAGGCTCTAATTCTGAACAACACCTATAGGCCGATGTGGGCATTGATCTCTGCTTTTGGTGACCTGCCGTGATCTGTAGAACCTGCTATTCCAGAAGAGTTTTCTGCTTTGTATTATACAGAGGGCTAGTCCTAGGCCATATTACTCTGTCTAGTTTTTTCTTCTTGGCAAACTTTAGTACTTGGATAGATGTTGACGTTCACTGAGCCCATTTCTGTTCATGCCTAACATAACCATGACTGCTAATAAGGGGCTAGTAGTCTTCCTCATAGGAAGTAACCTATTAGTCCAGAACCAGGGTTTTGCAGGCATTCAGGCCTGGGTTGGAATCTTAGCATAGTCACTTACTAGCTGTGTGATTTTGGGCTTCATCTCATCAGTAAGATGCGGGGGGAGGGGGGCATGGTACCTATTCCATATCTGTTGTAGCTATCTGAGAAAACAAATGTGGCATATAGTGTCTAATTCCTGGATGTAGTAAGTGCACAACTGATGGCACTCGTTGTCATGATTATAACTATTATTAATAGGCTCTGTCATGCTGTGGGACACCTGGGACCATCAGAAGTCGTCGCTTCTCCAGAACTCTTCTCTAGGAATGGATAACCATTTCTGACCATTAGGAACCATTCTAACCATTAGGAACCATTTCTAACCAGAGCCCACTGCTTTCCCAAATCCCTTCCCCTTGTTTGGCGTCTGGCTCTCCAAATAGGCGTGTGTCTTCTGCCCCTATGTCTAAATTGCATCCATTCCCGATGTCCTGAGTAGTTGTGCACTGATCTATTGTTGATCTACTGTCTTGGATGCGTCCTTTGAAACACAGCTTGGTCAAGTGAGCCTGAGATTGGAAGTTGGTCATTTTTATTTTTTTTAAAATTTTTTTCAACTTTTATTTATTTTTGGGACAGAGAGAGACAGAGCATGAACAGGGGAGGGGCAGAGAGAGAGGGAGACACAGAATCGGAAACAGGCTCCAGGCTCTGAGCCATCAGCCCAGAGCCCGACGCGGGGCTCGAACTCCCGGACCGCGAGATCGTGACCTGGCTGAAGTCGGATGCTTAACCGACTGCGCCACCCAGGCGCCCCGGAAGTTGGTCATTTTTAGATCCCAGTCGCGGTTCTATTGCTAACTAGCCATGTGACTTCCCTCGGTAAAATCCTTTCTCTCTGATGCTACCTCGTAGGGCTAATCGCTCACTCTAGCTCCCCTTTAGCGAGTGTCTGCTCAGGGCCGCTCCAGGTGTTAGTGACGTTCCATGATTCATCCTAAATTCTCACAAAACCTTCCGAAGCAGTTATTACTCTCCCCATCTTAGAAACGGAGAAAAATAAGCTTAAGAGCCTTAACTGTGTTCTTAGTGCCTATGTGATTCGGGCAACTTGATGAACCCTTTTAAGTCTCAGGCTCCTCACCTGGAAGTTGGAGAAGCTTCTGGTGGCTGCCTCACGGGCTTGTGAGTATGGATGGAGATGACGTAAGTAGAGCTCTTGGTGAAATTACAATGCATTAGGTACTCCAGGAGTGTCGGGTGATGGGACTTGTAAGAGTCACATAGCTAGAAGCAATGAACCAGCGTTCAGTCCAGGTCTGTCTAGCTCTTTGACCACACGTGAGAAAGTGTCCGATGGAGGCCTTTGTGCCCAGCACGATCCTGGAAGAGGAAGCACTGCCTCTCACTCTTGGACGTTTCTCTTTCTCCTCTTCTCCCTTGTAGACCGTTACCTGCTCCCCACACCCCACTGGCTGCATGGAAGGACCATATGCACCAGAGAGAATTTTTCTCCTCTTAAAGGCTGCAGGTTTATCCTTAAAAAAAGTTGTGGTGGGGTGGCTCATGGGTTGAGTGTCCGACTCTTGATTTTGGCTCGGGTCGTGATCCCAGGGTCATGGGATCAAGCCTGTGTGGGCTGGCTGTTGAGAGTGGAGCCTGCTTAAGACTTTTTCTCTTTTCTTCCTCTTTCTCTCCCTCTGCCCCTCCCCCACTTGCCCCCCTGCACCCCTGCTCTCTGTCTCTGTCTCTCAAAAAAAAAATTGTGGTAAAATTCACCTAACATAGTTTGCCATTAGTGACAGTCATTGCATTCATAGTATTGTATACCATGATCTAGTTCCAGAATGTTTTCATCATCCCTTACGATGAGCAGTTACCTTCCATCCTCCCGCCCATCCTCACCCCCAACCCTTGGCAACTACTAATATGCTTTATGTCTCTCTGGATTTGCCTGTTCTGAATTCCATGTAAATGGAATCCCACAATATGTGGCATTTTGTGCCTTGACTCTTCCCCTGGGCATCCGAAGACTTGTCTGTATCTCCTCCCTTCTCTACACAAGCTTCAGGCAGACAATGAGGAAAGATTCCCCAGTGTTTATTTTCAGCAAGGGCTCTCGCCCACCGACTCTTACCATCACAGTAGCTAATCAGCTGCATTATGACAAAGCTGGCTATTTGGGGGGAACCTGCCTGCCATGTGCTGGATTGGAACTGTAAGCCCATCAAGCGTGGCAGAACCCACTTGTGACTGAGAGGCTCTTCCGCCATGACGGCTTGTGGTCTTTGCTTCTGTAGATTGTCTTCCTGCAGTAGACGTCTGCTGTTCCTTTCAGAATGATGAGATTCAAGATGTCTCATGCAGGGCAGAGCTTTGTCCCAGCCTCACTCATGATTTATGTAGGAGCCTGGGCTAATCCACGTGGTACTTAATCATTTTATATGGAAATGAAGAACTTAGATGTATCACCTGAGTGGGGCGCTAGGAGAAGAAATAAACAATTCGCAGGGCTTTCCAAGTCTAAAATGTTACTTGATAGGATAGCTATTTTTCTTTTTTTTTTTTTAATTTTTTTTTCAACGTTTATTTATTTTTGGGACAGAGAGAGACAGAGCATGAACGGGGGAGGGGCAGAGAGAGAGGGAGACACAGAATCAGAAACAGGCTCCAGGCTCTGAGCCATCAGCCCAGAGCCCGACGCGGGGCCCGAACTCCCGGACCGCGAGATCGTGACCTGGCTGAAGTCGGACGCTTAACCGACTGCGCCACCCAGGCGCCCCAGGATAGCTATTTTTCTAATAAGGAACAATGGTTACTGAGTTGGGGCATATTACAGTGTACATAAAATTAACAGTTTAAGGGGGAGTTACACAGAGAGAATGGGTTGGTGATTGGAATGGAAGTCTCAGGTTCCTCTGATAATTGTGTTTCTCACTGAAAGTGATTACACTGGCATTTTTGGTTTTATTAAAACAACAGCAATAAGAACCCAATACGCCAAAAGGACAAGAGGAATTTATGTTGAGGGTCACGGCAGAAGGCGGAACTGGATAGTCTCCTGAGGTCACCTCCGGTCTCATGATTCTGTGAGTCGTCTTTTAATTTCTTGGGGTTCTCAGGGAGAAGAAAGAGGAGAACCCATACGACAGGACTCAGGACAGCCTCTCATCTCTTTACCCACGATGGCTTGTGTATATTTTGCCTAGTGATTTCATTTGGAAGTTGATTTGCAGCAACTGCCAGCCGGGGCGTGGGGGTGGGGGGTGGCGGGGGCAGAGAGGCTTGTTTCAAGGCAGGATTTGAAGTGGAAAAGAAAGGGACTCGTCCAAGGCTTTCTCCAAGCCGGTCATGCCGACCGAAGGGTCCTTGTTGGGAAAGAAAGGAATTCCCCACGGGCCTGTCTTCTCACTCTGGCTGACAACTCTCTTGCAGGTATGGTGCCTCCTTGGCTGTCAGACATTTGAGGGAAACCTCTGACTTCGAGACCTTTCTGGGTTATTAAGGGGGATTGCATACATGTGTCAGGCTGATGATGGTGTACGTGACCTAGAAACTGTCAGAGAGCAAAGATTGCAGAAGCTGAGCACCCGCCTCCCCAAAATGGTCACCAAATCACGCCTGCTATCAGTGTCCCATTAGAGGGCATACTGCCTGAGGGTCATATGTGTTACGTGTGTGCGTGTGCAGAAGGGAGAGGTGGGAGACGGTATCTTAATAAGACTTTTAGCTTTTCTTGTTTATTTCACACACACAAAATTCTGAATGAACACCTCCATTCATGTGTTTGATGTTACTGCTGAATAACTATTAGAAGCTTTTGACATCTGGAACTCCAAAGTCACTCTGTGCTGCCCATAAAACTCAGCAGTTGGCGGGCTATTCATTAGTGAGCACTAAAAATGCCCAAATAACACCACAGGATTGTTGCTTATCTATAATTTATAAACAGATATATACGTTTCTACGTGTATGCAATGTTGTAATCTCACTTATTGCATAAATATGAAACTAAACTTAAAATTCAACAGGAATATGTGCTTAACAGCACATTTAAATAGCCGGCAGTTGGCACGAACAGCTCTATAGTGATTCATTCTCATCGTGGTTTCCCGAACTGAAGAACTCTACCTCTGCATTTCTTATTGAGTACTCATAAGTTTGAGAGATGGAGAGAGTTTCTGTGAATCTCCAGGTGTAGCTTATTCTAAAATCGGATCTGTCCAAGGGTGTAAATAATTGTTAATGAGTTTTGAAAGCCAAAAAAAAAAAAAACAACCCCAAACCTAAAACAACAAGAAATGATGCTTAGGAATCTTTTATGATAAGCCTAGAATAGGTTTTTAGAGTGATTAGAAGTAGATTATCAATAAATAAGTACGTAGTTCTTGTGGAAAAGTTCATTCATGGGGCACCTGGGTGGCTCAGTCGGTTGGGCATCCAACTTCAGTTCAGGTCATGATCTCGCAGTCTGTGAGTTCGAGCCTTGCATCAGGCTCTGTGCTGACCGCTCAGAGCCTGGAGCCTGCTTCAGATTCTGTGTCTCCCTCTCTCTCTGTCCCTCCCCCACTTACACCCTGTCTCTCTCTCTCTCTCAGAAATAAACAAACATTACAATTTTTTTTTTAAAAAAGAAAAGTTCATTCATTCAACAAATAATTAAGTATGCAAAGTAGATGATGTTTAGACATGATTACTTCAATGGTCTAGTCTTCAATTAAAAAAATTTTTTTTTCAATGTTTATTTTTATTTTATTTTTTTTTAATTTTTTTTTCAACGTTTATTTATTTTTGGGACAGAGAGAGACAGAGCGTGAACGGGGGAGGGGCAGAGAGAGAGGGAGACACAGAATCGGAAACAGGCTCCAGGCTCTGAGCCATCAGCCCAGAGTCCGACGCGGGGCTCGAACTCCCGGACCGCGAGATTGTGACCTGGCTGAAGTCGGACGCTTAACCGACTGTGCCACCCAGGCGCCCCTCAATGTTTATTTTTAGAGACAGAGCATGAGAGGGGGAGGGGCAGAGAGAGAGAGAGAGAGAGGGAGACACAGAATCTGAAGCAGGCTTCAGGCTCTGAGCTGTCACCACAGAGCTCAATGCGGGGCTCGAGTTCACGAATGGTGAGATCATGACCTGAGCTGAAGTCGGACACTTAACTGAGCCACCTGGGTGCCCCTCTTCAATTTTTTTTTTTAAAGTTGATTTATGTATTTTGAGAGAGAGAGAGAGAGAGAGAGAGAGAGAGAATCCCAAGCAGGCTCCACGCTGTCAGCATAGAGCCTGATGCAGGGCTCAACCTCCTGAACCGTGAGATCATGACCTGAGCCAAAATCAAGAGTCGGTCACTTAACCGACTGAGCCACCCAGGCACTCCTATTCTTCAAATTTAACTAAAGGGATGGGTGTTTTAAACCCCATGACTGGGGCACCTGGGTGGCGCAGTCGGTTAAGCGTCCGACTTCAGCCAGGTCACCATCTCGCGGTCCGGGAGTTCGAGCCCCGCGTCGGGCTCTGGGCTGATGGCTCAGAGCCTGGAGCCTGTTTCCGATTCTGTGTCTCCCTCTCTCTCTGCCCCTCCCCCGTTCATGCTCTGTCTCTCTGTCCCAAAAATAAAATAAACGTTGAAAAAAAAAAATTTAAACCCCATGACTGATGTGTGACTTTGGACCGCATGGAACTTGCTGACATAAGGTGCTACAAGGGGATGATGGAATCCCTCAGGGTTCTAAGAAGTGCGTGAGTTTTTTTCTCAGCAGCTTCTGGATAGAGGGGATCATTTCTGGGAAGCTTTGGATTTGTACATTTTGAGGATATAGGGTACAAAAATATGGGCTTCATTTTAAGATCTATTGTAGGGCTGATAGTGCTCAAGGACTGGGGACACAACATTTATGTTGAAAAGGTGCATAAAGGGGTGTGATTCTTTAAAACCCTTGAGTATTTCTGAGCTAAACACCTTATTAATACAATGTGCCATTTTAATTTCTCATGCCCCAAAAATGTTTATTAGAGAATTTCTGATTAGGCTTTGCTAAAAGAAAATGTGTACTCAGGTTAAATTAGGAATATGTCCTCCAGTAACCTTGATACGTTTATTCCTGAAAGCTCCAAACTATCAATTGCTAGTTTGGATATGACTTTTAATAAATTACATCTATTAATCCAGTAAGTGGGAGAATTCTTCCTGTTTGTCCCATGATGCATTTGACTTCGAGATCTCTGGTACCAAGCATTTGTGATGCCTCAGAGTTTGATCAGGGAAGCAGTCTCACTATGAATAATATGGAAAAAAAAAGAATTTATTATAGAAATTAGACCTGACAAAGCTATGAAAACTGGTAAAGCTGTCTATTTTATGCAACAAAGATAAATTTCTGGATGGCATTATATAAACTGACTTAGTTTTATGTTTGCCTTATTTTTTATACTGTTTTTCAAGAAAAATATATTTGACTTTCTTGAAGCTTTTTGGTTATTTGAAGAAGTAAAGGTCTGATTTTCCCAGTTAATTTGGTTAATCTTTTTTTTTCATTCCCTGTTTATTTTTACCTGTTTGCAAGAAATCTGTGACATAGTTGATGTGTATCTGTTACAGGTGAAATACTCTATAATGGTTAATGTCCACAATATATTTATTGTCTTTGTTTATACCTATTCTTAATGCTACTGATTTGCCTAAGGATTTATTTATTGACCAGGATGTATTGTGTGGAGGACATTTTTATGTGAAAAATTGGAAACTGGTGGTCTAGAACATACAATTGATATAAATAGTATTATTATTTACTTGTCAAAAGCAGAGGCTCTTTCTTGAATAATGAAACAATATTAATACGACCAAAATGTGTTTTATGCTATTGCTATTCTGTCCCATACTATGAATAGCATTTTAGATTTGGTTTTCAACTAGGTAACCGGGACTGTCTGACGAAATTCCCTAAAACGTAGTAAACATTTATAATGTGCAAGGCACTGTGTTGGCTGCTGACTCATGGAGGTGAATCATAATGGTTATGATATATCCTTACATTTTTCTAAGCCATCTTTACGTTTTCTTTTCTCTTCCGTTATTAGGTTAGACGTATTTGTTTCGGTGAAATGAAACAAAAACTTATCCATCGTGCCTGCTCTGGTAATTGACCTGCCCAAACTGTACCAGTGTGTCTGGTAGTGGTTGTGCACCATGTTGCTTAGCTAAGGTGGAACTACATTTCCCAGAATTCCTTTCCCTGTATGGTTCTGGGTCGGGGTTGGCCACAAGAGAAATTTACCTGAGATTTGGGAGGCAGAAGTGAAGCAGCAGCTATTATGCTCTGAAAGTCAGTGTGGGGTTCCCTGGCCCTCATGAATATGATCACTGATCTACATGCTGCCTCACCTGATAGGTATTAAGACTGTGCTCGCATCTCCTGCTAGAGCTCTGCCTTCACCTCATTTGAGTCCTGGGCCAGGCACATCTGACTTCTTTTTCAGGTCTCGGGCTTCGCTGAGGTTGGAGGTGATGAGAAACATGGTGGATCCTTTTTTTTTTTTTTTTCCTTTCCCTTTCCTGCCTCACGTGCAGCTTTTCTTCTCAATCCCTCGCCCTGCAGACTATAGCAGTTAGTTTCGGGACCACTGCCAGATTTCTGTAAACTTCTTTCCCAGCTCCCTCAAACTGCTTAATAAATCCCCTCTTCCACATCATTCACAGTGGTCCTGCTTCCTTGATCACATTCTCACTGAAACAGATACTCCGTATTGGGGGTCTAAAAATCAAATGTCCCAGTGACCGCGTAAGTAACATAAATGAGTGCAGCAGGTTGGTCGTAAGAAAATTCATGCAGCTTTCTCAATCTGTTTTTCTTTTCCCACTTCTGGTAGAAAGGTAAAATCAAAGAAATATACCGCAGAGTAAGATAAACAACAGCACGAACATATTGGAAAATGGCAACTGACTCGTGGCTGAGGATCAAGGAGAAAATAGGGGGAAGGGGGGATTGCTAAGCTAGAGAGGGTATACTTCAATCAAACAGGGGGGACACAGCTCTGCTCTAGCTTACTGTCGCCATGTTTTTTTTTTTTTTTTTAATTTTTTTTTTCGACATTTATTTATTTTTGGGACAGAGAGAGACAGAGCATGAACGGGGGAGGGGCAGAGAGAGAGGGAGACACAGAATCGGAAACAGGTTCCAGGCTCTGAGCCATCATCAGCCCAGAGCCCGACGCGGGGCTCGAACTCCCGGACCGTGAGATCGTGACCTGGCTGAAGTCGGACGCTTAACCGACTGCGCCACCCAGGCGCCCCTGTCGCCATGTTTTAACAGAAACCCAAAACTAAATTTTTACGTGACTTCTGATTTTCAGTGTGTTGATTAATTACACACACACACACACACACACACACACACACAATCCATAAGCCAACTACACACATGTAGGCTATATTTAGCAAGAGCTTCTCCTCTGAATGGGCAGATGGTTGGCCAAGATCCTGGGATGTGGATCAAGGGGCAAAATCAAGCAAGAGAATTGTTGGGAGGAGAATGATCAAGGAGGAGATAGGGGGGGAAGGATCCCCAGTGGAGCCTATCGATAGACAACTCCATGGGAAAAATGATGAAATATTTTCTGCTCTGTGTGTATGTAATGCGTGTGTGTGTGTGTGTGCGAAGTCATCTAATAACTGTCACTTTCACAGTATTTGCACTAGGCATAGGGATTTCACATAGGCCATTTCATTTATTCTCATGTCTGTCTTATCAATTATCTTGGATGTGAGCGAGATCAAAGATAAATCCCTCGTTTCTGCCCTCAAAGGTTGCAGTGCATGGGGGAGACTAATACGTTCACATCCAACTATAACATGAGAATGAATGTGACTAAGTGTCATGGTGGGAGGAAAATTTTGACAAATGGAAATGGGGAATGGGGAGGTTATGGGTGACACAAAAGTTTGAGCGAGGGTACCATGAAAAATTCGAAGAAGTGAACAGTAGGAGCTGCTGCGATGAGGAAATCGGGAGCAAATGTTTTATTGACACAGTTAAAGTTCCCTTGTGAATTCCTGAAACTGGGAGGAATTTGTAACCTGCCCTAATCAATGGTCAAAATGTGATCAATGACCTGCCTTCAAGCAGCCTCAGTTTGAGGGAAAGGGAGGTCAAACAACACATATTGTCTCTGGTAAGCAAAGGAGTCCTACACTGAATCTGGAATTCAAGATCCAGAAATGACAGCCAGATTTGTCTGGAGGGTGGACTGAGTGCTCTTAGGTTTCCTGATGTCCTACAAAAAGACCAGACCAACAGACAGGAGAGGGCTGACCCCAGGGGCGGCCAGTTGCCAGAAAGGATAACAGATATCTTTTAAAGGGTCTGTAATAAATAATTAAGTGGGATTTATTTATATAGTCTGGAAAATTGGAAGCAAATCTGTGTTTCCTTTCTGCCTCGAGCTCTTCGTGGTGTCTTAAAGTTCAGGCTCCTCTGTGGCATGATATCAAGGCCCGTTATGACCTGACCCTCGCTTCCTTCTCCAGCCTGGTTTCTATCCCCTGCCCCCACCCTCATTCTCCCCAGCTACGGGACACTTAATTTTCTAGCCATGAGGCACGACTTGCAGTTGTCTTGGTATTTCCCACCTCCGTGACTCGGCACCGTTTGTTGTTTCTCGTCGGTATGTCCATCCTTCTCTCGATTGCCCTTCAGAACCATCTCGAAGTGTTCTGTGGCTCCCCGACTCCCCAGTAAATCTTTCTCTGCTGACTCTGTACTGTGTACCGTTGCATTTTTGCACCTATTATACCATGATGTAATTATTTATGTAACGTGTCCGTTATTCACGTATAGTATTATACGCGCTGACATATTCGCTCATCAGCTCTTTACCGAGTGGCTACTCTGTGTAAGGCACTGTGCGGTGGTTACAGTAGTAAATAGGATAGATCATGTTCCTGGACTCACGAGGCTTCCGTTACAAAATGCGTGTTGAGCTGAAATGAATTCACAGGATAATTTGAACTTTACGTTCAAATTCTATGCGTCGACAGGACATTCACTTTGCGAAATCATAATTTCAATCTCTTTGAAATGTACTATTTTGTAATCACGTGCTTCTCCTGTGTTGTTGAATTCCCGATTAATGCACTCACAGAGCGTATTCCTGTTGCGTTCTTGCAGGAGGGGTAGTTGGACTTCTAGCAGCTTCGGGATTTTGTAGGTCTTGGTTATTTGGGTTTTCTACAAAGACTTGGATTGTCTTCAGAAGAGGGATCTATTTCCAACCTTGGGTACCGGGGTTCTATTTTTCTAATTCTCACCAACTTTGTTTTTTCTATTTAACATGTACTATTTAACCCTTTATCTCCTAGGGTGCATCTGTTTTAGGTCATATTTTTTCTTACATCTAGAATGAGTTGTAGACCCATAGCCCGGTCCCCAGCCCCCAACCATCCTGAAAACTATTTGACCCAGTTCTGGTGTTCTTTCAGCCATTGGCCATTAACTCTATGATTAATTCTGGAAAAAGAAGGCAGCTTTTCTCTAAGTACTTCTCACATTTAATTCTGATGTTGATATTCACACAATGTCTTCTTTTCTTTCTTTCTTTCTTTCTTTCTTTCTTTCTTTCTTTCTTTCTTTCTTTCTTTCTTTCTTTCTTTCTAATATTACTTGCTTGGCTACATCCTGGAATAGTATTTTCCAAACTGCAGGTCATAAAAATGGCTGTAAAATGCATTTAATGTCATAACCAGGATTAGAGAATGCGAACTGAATAAAATAGAAAACATCAGAATGTATCGTGTATACTAAGGGTAAGTTTTTAACCTGTCCTACATAGATATGCATGTGTACACTGGGGTGTGATATACTCTTTGCATGGGAGATGGTAAACAAGTTTGGAAAACATGGCTCTGGAACAATCTATTCACATTTTTTTCTTTTTCTTGCTGTTTTAACTCTGGTTCTATAACAGGTGTCTTTTTTGATATCATTTAAATTATTTTATTTGGTTGCCTACAGTGATTAAACTGAATAAGTGAGTAGGTCACCACTTTTCCTTCTATTGTGTATTCACTTTTAAACTTGAATCTTGTAAGCTTTTAAAGACCATGCTTAATGGAATGTATTTATTTTGATTAGACCTTTAAATTATACTCCTTGTAACATTTTGGCAGTTCCTGCCCATTCTTCAGAAAGCCCTAGTTCCTTAGCTTTTCTCTTGGCCAGGAATCTTTTTCAGGTGAAGCTTTAGAGGAAGATCCAGGCAAGCGTCAGTTAAAAATAAAAACAGGAACAAAAGACAGTCCTTATCCATCTTAATTGCTTTGGCTAATAATCAAATTATTTTATATCGCATCCAATTTTATGCAGCAGAAAGATCATGTTATTGCTAACGACTTAAATAACATTTATTCATAAACGAACCTTCACTCTAGACTAAACTTGAAACTGCAGTGATGCACTTCAGAATAAACAATAACTCTAAAAGGACAAACTATCGCAAGGCAAACATTGTAACGGGGGAAGCTCGGTTCTTTATCTTTATCGCATTTTGATACTGTGAAAAATAAACTTGCCTCTTTAAAAGGTTCTTTAAAAGGGAACTAACAAAACAGAAGGTCCCCGAAGAGCTGAACGCAGTGCAAATTTCCGAATGAATCTCTTAGGATTTGTTTTTAATCTGAATATTTAATAGCGTCACATGGCAAAATTTGAATTATGCTACTCAATTTTAATGGTTAATCTGCTTTAGAAAATACACAAGCTTAATTGTGACATACGAAAGTCCTTATTTAGGGTAGATTTCTAATTTGAGTGCTGTCGGCCCTGCTGTGTAAAGAGTCTCCTGGGTGCAGATTTTTAAGAGTGCGTGTGCGCCTTCACTTCTCGCCTTGTAACCAGTCCTCGTTGCCGAGTCCGCCCCGGCTTCTCCACGAGCCAAGAGCAGACAATAGATCCATCGTAATGGAGCTGTGTACTTGCCATCTGTAGGAGCAGCTGCTGGCCCGCATCTGCACAATATGCTGGGACGGGGAGCGCCGCTAATCTGCATAATAAGGAGGAGGCTCATTCCACTCCAGCTAATAATCACGAGCAATCGATGCACTTCATTCCCTCACTGCTGAGCACAGCGGAGCGGGTTTCCTGCTCTAGGTAGACAGAGGTCAAGTGAGACGGGATGGCTTGGGGCTGAGAAGCACGTTGCTTACCGTCGAGGGTTGTATCAGCTTGCCAGGACCTGGTCTGGTCTTCCTCTTGAGTCATGCTGACACAGAATGCAAAATCTTGGGAATTGGGACGAAAAGCGCTGGCACGTTATTAAGGTTGCTTATCAGAAATGCTTTTGGAACAATTAGAGTATTGACCGGTCTGCAGTTTAAAATGCCCCTTCTGGGGGAAAAAGGGCACAAGCAAATTTTTGGCTTAATTGGGAGCTACTTTGAGTCATTTGGTTTTCATTGATTTTTTTTTTTTTTTGAATAGTTGCACAAGGCTGAGATCTGATTTTTAAGCTGTTAATATACATATACTCCAATTGTGGAACAGGCAGACTCTATGAATTAATGAATTGAATTTATGTTTGTTTTCATTTATGATGTCAGGTCGAAATGACTATCTTGGAGGCAGCAGAACTAGTAGTAGAAAGGAAGATGACTATTGAAATGATTATTTCTACAATGGCTTAGAATCACTTACTTATTAAAGGAAATGCCAGAATGGCTTCATTTCTCTAAAAACATCATTGACTTACAAATATAATTTGATTTCATAGAGTTGATTTAAAGGTTAAAACATTTAAACTTCGGCGACCTAGATTGAGGACAATATTTTCAATCAAATTGTAACTTGCCATTATTTATAATGTCTTGTTATAAGAAGTGGTGAGACTACTTTGTTTAATTTCTTGCAGGAAAAATATTTGCATAATTCACCACCCGTCAATGAAGCATAGGGAAAAAGAGCATTAATTTATGGAGATGGAAGTCTGGGGCTGAAGAAATAATTGCCTTCAACAGTAAACAAAGCAGCTCACTTAGCATTCATTTCAACCTTTTAATCAACCCCATTTGGCTGAATAAGATCGCATCTTCTCATGTGATTTAGAAGAAAACTTTATTAAAAGTGAGTCCCTTTAGATGGAATCAATATTGGTGTATAGTGATAATAAGAAAAAGATCTGACTTGTTGGAATGAGCACTGGGTGTTGTATGTAGGGAATGAATCACTGGATTCTACTCCTGAAATCATTATTGCACTATATGCTAACTAACTTGGATGTAAATTAAAAAAAAAAAAAAAGAAATAATAAAGAAAAAGATCTGACATCTCAGGGAAATATTGGTCAAAGTTTGTTTGAAATCTTGGTTCTAGAAAGCTAAAACAGTGCACTGGTTTCACCCATCCAGTGAGCAACTTTCACAATGCTGTGATTAAGTGGAGAGTAATATACCAGGTGAGCTGAAAGCATTCTTCCTTGGTTTCCTAATTTTAAAGCCTATGTGCTCCAGTCTATTAAGAGACTGCCTGTGTCTTCTTGAAAGAGAAATGACAGACTGCTCCAGAATGCCTCTAGAAGTTTTGGGAGTCATTGAATGGCACCCACAGGGAAGAAAAACGATAGTCTGAGTTGGCTGTGAACGTGGGGTCCGTTTGTAAAAATTTTCGGCAACTTTATCAGAAATGAGAAAACAAAGGCATTGGGGGTGGGTGGGTGGGGAAAGTACTAATTACAGGCATAAACTTGAAGTTCGGGCAGGGAAGAAAACATGTTGATAAATGAAATCTCCAGTTAGATTTCATTACTGTATTAGTGTCCACACAGTGCATATCACTCTCTGTAAATATTTGGTTCATTTGTTTATTTGCTTGGTGATTGTCTGGTTCCCCATACGTGAATGGAAGCCCTAAGAGAGTAGGAACAATGTCTTGCTGTATTTCCACATCTAGAATAAAATAAGTCCTCATTAAATACTTGCTGAATAACTGGTAAAAGTTGTTGAAACACCCTCCTCCGTGCCCCTCACCCCAATGGAAGTGTTTCAGGATCTTTTCGAAGTAGTTCGAGAGCATGATTCCTACATTTAGGATACTTTTATGTCAGAATATAAAATATCCCAGTTGAACTTGGACAACTGCAAGTTCAAAGACTGGTCATGCCAATGAAAATCCACGAATCCACTGACAAAGCATAGTACCTTTCTGTTCAGTCTCAGAAGACAAAGCCTCAGTGTAATACATGCATCTCTATGCAAAAGGAAAAAATAAGGCTCTGTTTCCATTTACCTTGTTAGGAGGGACTGGAGTGACCCTAGAAGTGCCTTTGTATCAGGGGCAGATGGAATTAGTCAATTCTGAGGAACTTTTTCTAGGCCCAAAGATCCATAACATTTGCTTTCAACCCAGGCCAGTCCTAGGAGAGATGGGCATAGTTTGGGCATAAATAAGTCATTCGGTCAACCCATCTATTTATCCAATATTACTTCAGTGGTTATTATGTGTCAGGAACTTTTCTGGGTGCTGGACGTGCTAATGAATGGGTTCTTCTGTATCTCTCTTCAAATCCTAGAAATGCATTCTGGAGAAACTTCATGCAGGGAGGAAGATGAGTTATGAGACTCCATGATTTTATAAGAATTCAGGGTCCATACTTGAAGCACATTTGTAGGGCTAGATGAAGTTTCATCACCGTAGTGTCAATGGTCACTTAAAACAAAACAGGGATACCTGGGTGACTCAGTTAGTTAAGTGTTCGACTTCCACTCAGATCATGATCTCACGGTTTGTGAATTCGAGCCTGCTTCAGATCCTGTGTCTCCCTCTCTCTCTGCCCCACCCCTGCTTGTGCTCTGTCTCTGTCTCTCAAAAATGAATAAACGTTAAAAAAAATTAAAAACAAAACAAAATGGTTCTCGGTAAAGATGTTTATTTTTATCCTAGAGGGCTTTAAGATTTTTCCTGGGAATTTAAAATTCTTTGGTTGTTTTTATAAGTAGGGTTTTGTTTTTATTTATAGTTTGGAATTGGTTGTTAATAATGTACATGACAGTTGTTGAAATGTAACTGTTTTCAAATAGTCTCCCTCATTGAGCCCTATTATTTAACACCTATAAGGTTTTTTGTTTTGTTTTGTTTTAGTTTCTAAGCACATAATCACATCACTAGTTAAGACATTTTATTTTTGTTTTTTTTTTAGAAGAATATTTTGGATAGAATTTTCAGAGTACTGTCAGATAATAGTGGTGTGATAGGCATTCCTATCTTGAATCTTTGATTTTAGGAATATTGGTAGTGAATGATGATATTGATAATGATAAAAATAGCAATGATGTGCTGAATGTGGACCATGTACCATAATTGTAGATTTGTCTATTTCTTCTTCCATTTCAATCTTTTTTGCTGCATGTATTTTGAAGCTCTTTTAGTAGGTGATACACATTTAGGATTGTTATGTGAGCTTGGTGTATTGACACTTTCATATTATGAGATGTCCCTCTCCCTCTGCTACTATTCCTTGTTCTGAAGTCTACTTCAGAACAAAATTTGATTTTGAGGTGCCTTGCTGTGACACTGTACCATATGAATGTTAGGAATTATAGGAGGGAGTTGAGATGGTGGAGTAGTAGGGGGATCCTAGGCTTGCCTCATCCCTGGAACACAGATAGATAAAAGTTAAAACATTCTAAACACCCAAGAGATCGATCTTGATGGCAAAAAGAAAAAACTGCAGAACTAGAGAGAGAGAAAAGAAGCCACATTGTAGAAGGTAGGATGTGCAGAGACATGATTCTGGGGAGAAAAGAATCACAGGTGCTTCTGAGGGGAGGGAGGCTTCATCTTGGAGAGAGGAGAAAGAGAGATACGGAAAAAGAGAGAGAGAGAGAGAGAGAGAGAGAGAGAGAGAGAGAGAGAGAGAGAGAAGGTAGCACACAGGGAATTGCACCAGAGAAACCCCCAAAACCATTGCCCGGGAAAACTAGAGCGGCCAATTATTGCAAGTTTTTATAAGCATTGGAGCCTAAAGTCTGAAGTTTTAGAAGTCTGTACCATTGCTAGGTGGAGTCTGGTGGGCATAGTGGTGCTCCTGTGGGGAAGGAGGGCAGAAGCCAGGAGTGGACAGTGTAGTTTGAAAATCACCTGGGTTGCACAAGGAGAAATAGTTCTCCTTCTTGGAGTGCATTTGGGAGAGGTGGCATGGCCTCTCAGGGGACAAAAGCGCTGGTGGATGCCAATGTGTAGCCCTTTTTATTAACATAGGAACCGAGACACCTGCTGAGGGCAGCAAACCTTGGTGCCAGCTTTTTGCTGTGCTTTACAATACAGTCCAGCCATTACGCTATCAAGCTAACTGGCACCAACTGCAGCATGGCGAGACCTTCCCCCAAGAGGATCAGCACGGGGCTACATGCAATGGGTCCCTAAAATTTGGAGTTTGGAGTTTTGAAACCCAGCCACGTGACTGAGATAAAACATAGGTACAGTGCTGCCTGGCAGTCAGACAGCTCAGACACAGACAGGATAAAGGCAGGGATCTGACAGAAGCCAGGGACACAAGAAGAGCTAGTGTTTGCTTTCCTGTGAAGACTTCCTGAAGACTGGCTGGCAGGAACTTCCCGCTTAGGGGGATGAGAGAGTGGGCCCATGCCATCACCCCATGCATCAGTGCTGACCCACTTCAGTGAGCAACACAGCACCACCCAGTGGAGGCCGGAGCCACTTACACCAAGCCTGAACCACCCTGCACCCTGTAGGTGTATCTCCACTAGAGCAAATCCACCTGAGAATCAGTGCAGCAAACCCCTCCCTCAGAAGAGGGACAGCACAAACCCCTTGCATGCACCAAATCTACTGATCATAGAGTGCTGCAAAGTTTCAGCTCTAGGGAAACTAGGATCTAGCTTTTTTTTTTTTTTAATTTCCTTTTTTTTTTTCCTTGGACCTCTTCTTAATATAGCCATTACTCTCAGGAGCAGGAATATAACAGGCTTTCCTAACAATCACATACAAAGGAAGCAATGACCTAGACAGAATGACAAGACAGAAGAATTCACCCCAAAAGAGTACATAGGAAGAAGTAATGGGTAGGGATTCAATCAATACATATATAAGTAATATATCTGAACCAGAATTTAAAACAACAATTATAAGGATACTAGCTGGGGTTGAGAAAAGCATAGAAAACACTAGAGAATCCCTTACTTCAGAGATAAAAGAACTAAAAACTAGTCAGGCCAAAATTAAAAATGCTATAACCAAGGTGCAGACCTGATGGGATGCCATGACAATGAGGATGGACAAAGCAGAAGAACGGATCAGTGATAATTGAAAATAAAGTTATGGAAAATAATGAAGTTGAAAAGAAGAGAGAAACAAAGGTATGGATCACAAATGTGGACTTAGGGAACTTGGTGACTCCTTAAAGCATAATAACATTCATATCATAGGAGTCCCAGAAGAAGAGAGAAAAAGAGGCAGAAGGTTTATTTGAAAACTTACCTAATCTGGGGAAGGAAACAGACATTGAAATCTATGATGTCTAGAGAGCTCCCATTTAATTCAACAAAAGCCACCATCACCAAGACATACCATAGTCAAATTCACAAAATACACAACAAGGAAAGAATCCTAAAAGCAGCAAGGGAAAAAAAAGTTTTTAACCTACAAGGGAAGACAGATCAGGTTCACAGCAGATCTTTCCACAGAAACTTTGCAAGCCAGAGGGGAGTGGCATGATATATTCAGTATGATGAAAGGTAAAAATATGCAGCCAAGAATACTTTATGTAGAAAAACTGACATTCAGAATAGAAGGAGAGAGAAAGAGTTTTCTAGACAAATAAAAACCAAAAGAGTTCATGACCACTAAACCAGCCCTGCAAGAAATATTAAAGGCGACTCTTTAAGTGGGGGAAAAAAAAACCCAAAAGCAACAAAGACTATAAAGGAACAGAGGCACCTGGGAGGCTCAGTTGGTTAAGTGTCCAACTTTGGCTCAGGTCATGATCTCGTGGTTTGTGAGTTCAAGCCCTGTGTCAGGCTCTGTGCTGACAGCTCAGAGCCTGGAGCCTGCTTCTGATTCTGTCTCCCTCTCTCTATGTCCTTCACTCTTCCAGTCACACACACACTCTCTCTCAAAAATAAATAAACATTAAAATGTTTTTTAAAAAAAGAAAGAAACAGAGAACATCACCAGAAACACCAACTTTACAGGTAACACAATGGCACTAATCATATCTATCAGTAATCACTCTGCATACATATAGACTAAATGCTCCAATCAAAAGACATAGGGTATCAGAATGGATAAAAGGGCAAGACCCATCTATATGCACCTACAAGAGACTCATTTTAGACCTAAGGACACCTGCAGATTTAAGGTGAGGGGATGGAGAATCATCTATCATGCTAATGTACATCAAAGGAAGCCAGAGTAGCCATACTTATGTCAGACAAACTAGATTTTAAACCAAAAACTGTAACAAGAGATGAAGAAGGGCATTGCATCATTATTAAGAGGTCTATCCATCCAGAAGATCTAATAATTGTATATATTTATACCTCTAACTTGTAAACACCCACATATAAAAATCAATGGCAAACATAAAGAAACTCACTGATAATAATACAATAATAGTAGGTGACTTTAAGCCCTCACCTACAGCAGTGGATGGATCATCTAAACAGAAAATCAACAAGGAAATAATGGCTTTGAATGGCACACTGGACCAGAGGTACCAGAGGTCCTTAACTGATATATTCAGAACATTTTATCCTAAAGCAGCAGAATACACATTCTTTTCAAGTGCACATGGAACATTCTCTAGAATAGAACACATACTGGGTCACAAACCAGCTCTCAACAAATACGAAAAGATTGACATCATATGCCTATTTTCAGACCACAATGCTATGAAACATGAAATAAGCCACATGAAAAAATTTGGAAAGAACACAAACACATGGAGGTTAAAGAACATCTTACTAAAGAATGAATGGGTTAACCAGGAAATTAAATAAATAAAAAAATACATGGAAGGAAATGCAAATGAAAACACGACAGTCCAAAACCTTTGGGATGCACCAAAGGTGGTCCCAAGAGGGGAGTATATTGCAATATAGTCCTACCTCAAGAAGCAAGAAAAGTCTCAAATATACAACCTAACCTTACACCTAAAGGAGTTAGAAAAGGAACAGCAAATAAAGCCTAAAGCCATCATAAGAAGGTAAATAATACAGATTAGAGCAGAAATAAACATCATAGAAACAAACAAACCAAAAACAGTAGAATGGATCAATGAAGCAAAGAGCTGATTCCTCAAAACAATTAATAAAATAAAGCCCTCTTCAGACTTATCAAAAAGAGAAAATACCCAAATAATTAAAATCACAAATGAAAGGGGAGAGATCACAACTAATACCACCGAATTACAATTATAAGAGAACATTATGAAAAATTATATGCCAATAAACTGGACAATCTGGAAGAAACGGACAAATTCCTAGAAACTTACAAACTACCAAAACTGAAACAGGAAGAAATAGAAATGTTGAACAGATCCATAACCAGCAAAGAGATTAAATCAGTAATAAAAAAAATCTCCCAACAAACAAAAGTCCAGGACCAGATGGCTTCCCAGGGGAATTCTACCAGACATTTAAAGAAAAGTTAATACCTATTCTTTTCAAACTGTTCCAAAAAATAGGAACGGAAGGAAAACTTCCAAATTCATTCTATGAGGCCAGCATTACCTTGATTCCTAAACCAGACCCTACCAAAAAAGGAAAATTACAGGCCAATATCCCTGATGAACATGGATGCAAAAATTCTCAACAAGATACTAGCAAATTGAATTAAACAGTACACTAAAATAAAATAATTATTCACCACTATCAAGTGGGATTTATTCCTGGGCTTTAGGAGTGGTTCAATATCTACAAATCAATCAATGTGAAACACCACACTAATGAAAGAAAGGATAAGAATCATATGATCCACTCAATAGATGCATAAAAAGCATTTGACAAAATACAGCATCTATTCTTGATAAAAGCTGTCCATAAAGTAGGGATAGAGGGAGCATACCTCAACATCATAAAAGCCATAGATGAAAGACCCACAGGTAATATCATCTTCAACGGGGAAAAATTGAGACCTTTCCTCTTAAGGTCAGGAACAAGACAGGGATGTCCCCTCTCACTATGACCATTTAACATAATACTGGAAGTCTTAACCTCAGCAATCAGACAACAAAAAGGCATTGAAATCAGCAAGGAATAAGCAGACTTTCACTATTTGCAGATGACATGATACTCTATGTAGAAAACCCGAAGGACTCCACCAAAAAAATTGCTAGAATTAATACGTGAATTAGGAAAGTCGCAGGCTACAAAACCAACATACAGAAATCTGTTGCATTTCCATACACCAATAATGAAACAGCAGAAGAGGAAATAAAGGAATTGGTCCCATTTACAATTGCACCAAAACCCATAACATACCTAGGAATAAACCTAACCAAAGAGGCAAAAGATCTGTACTCTGAAAACCATAGCAAATTTATGAAAAAAATTAAAGATGACACAAAGAAATGGAAAAGCATTCCATGCTCATGGATTGGAAGAACAAACATTGTTAAAATGTCGATACTCCCCAAAGCAATCTACATATTTAATGCAACCCCTATCAAAATACCACCAGCATTCTTCACAGAGCCAGAACAAAAAATCCTAAAATTTGTATGGAACCACAAAAGACCCCGAATAGTCAAAGCAATCCTGAAAAAGAAAAGCAAAGCTGGAGGCATGAGGATTCTGGACTTCAAGCTATAATACAAAGCTATAGTCATCCAGACAATATGGTACTGGGACAAACATGGACACATAGGTCGATGGAACAGAATAGATAACCCAGAAATGGACCCACAACCATATAGTCAAGTAATCTTCAACAAAGCAGGAAAGGATAGCCAATGGAAGAAAGACAGTCTCTTCAACAATTGGTGTTGGGAAAACTGAACAGCAACATACAAAAGAATGAAATTGGACCACTTTCTTATACCACACACAAAAATAAACTCAAAATGGATGAAATATCTCATTGTGAGACAGGAAACCATCAAAATCCTAGCAGAGAACTCAGGCAGCACTCTCTTTGACTTCGGCCATAGCAACTTCTTACCAGACACATCATTGGAAGCAAGGGGACATAAACTATTGGGACTTCATCAAGGTAAAAAGCTTCTACAAAGTGAAGGAAACAATCAACAAAACTAAAAGGCAGCCTATGGAATGGGAGAAGATATTTGCAAATGACATATCTGATAAAAAATTAACATCCAAAATGATTAAAGAATTTTCAAACTCAACACCCAAAAAAACAAATAATCCAGTTAAGAAATGGGCAAAAGAGGGGCACCTGGGTGGCGCAGTTGGTTGAGCGTCCGACTTCAGCCAGGTCACGATCTCGCGGTCTGTGAGTTCGAGCCCTGCGTCAGGCTCTGGGCTGATGGCTCAGAGCCTGGAGCCTGTTTCCGATTCTGTGTCTCCCTCTCTCTCTGCCCCCTCCCCCGTTCATACTCTGTCTCTCTCTGTCCCCAAAATAAATAAACGTTGAAAAAAAAAATTAAAAAAAAAAAAGAAATGGGCAAAAGACATGAAAAGATATTTTTCTAAAGAAGATATTCAGATGACTAACAAACACATGAAAAGATGCTCAACATCACGCATCATCAGGGAAATTCAAGTCAAAACCACCATGAGATAGTACCTCACACCTGTCAGAATGGCTGAAATTAACAACACAGAAAACAATAGATGTTGGTGGGTATGCTGAGAAAGAGGAACCCGCTTGCACTGTTGGTGGGAATGCAAACTGGTATAGCCACTCTGGAAAAACAGTATGGAGGCTCCTCAAAAATTTAAAAATAGAACTATCCAGCAATTTCACTATTAGGTATTTACTGAAAGGATACAAAAATACAGATTTGAAGGGGTACCTGCAACCCGTTTATGGCAGCATTGTCAACAATAGCCCAAATGTCCATTAACTAATGAATGGATAAAGAAGATGTGATATATATATATACATATATATGTATACATACATATGTATACACACATATATATACATATATATGTGTATATATATATATATATATATATATACACATACATGCACACACACACACACACACACGCGCACACACACACACACACACACACTGGAATATTACTCAGCCATCCGAAAGAACCAAATCTTGCCATTTGCAATGACCTGGATGGAGTTAGAGTGTATTATGCTAAGTGAAATAAGTCAGAGAAAAACAAATACCATATGATTTCACTCATATGTGGAATTTAAGAAACAAAACAGATGAACATATGTGGAGGGGAAAAAATACAAGAGGGAAACAAACCAGGAGAGACTTTTAAGAATAGAAAACAAACTGAAGGTTGATGCAGGGAGGTGGGTGGGGATGGGCTAAATGAGTGATGGGTATTCAGGAGGGCACTAGTTGGGATGAGCACTGGGTGTTACACATAAGTGACGAGTCACTAAATTCTACTCCTGAAACCAATATATTTTAAAAAAAATTTGTTTTCAACGTTTATTTATTTTTGGGACAGAGAGAGACAGAGCATGAATGGGGGAGGGGGCAGAGAGAGAGGGAGACACAGAATCAGAAACAGGCTCCAGGCTCTGAGCCATCAGCCCAGAGCCCGACGCGGGGCTCGAACTCCCGGACCGCGAGATCGTGACCTGGCTGAAGTCAGATGCTTAACCGACTGTGCCACCCAGGCGCCCCTAGATTAATCTCTTCTGAGTTAAGTAAGATAGGAAGGATAGGAAAGATAGGAAAGGAAGGATAGGAAAAAATAGATGCCATGGGGAAAAATGGTACAAAATGAAGGAGAATTCACTGTTGCAAGCTATAGCTTATATTAACTATAAGTTAATATATTCCTAACCCTCATGAGATAGACATTATTCTCTTTATACATACGAAGCACAGGAACGGTAAATGACTTGTCCCAGGTCACACAACTAGTAAGTGGTGGAGACAAGGATATAAATCAAGTGGCTTCAACCATTGCCTCATTATCCATCTGGGATATCCCATCTTGGTCATATCCACCTCTCAGATCCCGTCTCTTGGATCTAAGATCCAAGATATAAACCTTGGGGCAGTTTCCAGGGACCAGTCAGCTAATATAGTTCAGCCCTCCTAAAATAAGGTGGACTTCTCTCCTCACCTCTGCTCGGTTCTCTGCTATCGGAACAGAAAGAGTACGAGGAACACCTTAATCCCCAGGTTGACTTCTAGGTTCTTCCTGCCTCTGCCTCTGTGTATATAGCTTGCTCTGTCCTGTTAACGTGCACTAGTCCAAGTGCCCATTGCTAAGTAGTTATATTTTGAGAATTGCAGTGTCTGACTGGCAATAAGGAAATGGGAACAGCACTCTGGCTGTGGAGTAGTTGGCAAAAGAGCAATGAATAGGTGCCTAGTTTTCCTGTTTGCAAAGACATGTCTAGGAGATAATGTGATTGGGAAGATAGTTCTTTCCACCTATTTTGAGATGTCCTTAGCACAGAAGGACCCCTAATTTCATTGGCCAACCCAGTTCTCTTGATCATGTGGAAAACTCCTTCAGGGTCCGACTCGGATGCTGGTAGTCCTTGTCCTCCGTAACCTGGTGAGTTTTATCATGTTTCTCTGTTTTCAGATGTCTGTTAGAGTGAATCTGGGAGAGATCATATCAGGCACTGCTAGTCTCATGCTTTTTCAAACCAGAAACCTCTCATTATATTGGAAGCTGTCACGAGGTAGCTCAGACCATGAAGTTTATCTGTGTAAAACCAGATAAATCCGTCTTAATTGTGTGGTTTTTTAATTTAAAAATTATCATGTGGTAAGATGGGGTTTCTCCCCTTTGAGTATACGGTTCTATGAATTTTAATACCTGAGTAGACTTGTGTTACCACTACCACAATTAATGACAGGCCAGTTCCATCATACCAAAAATTCCCTCAGGTCCTACCCCTATCACCTTGCAACCACTGAGCTGTTCATCGCTATAGCTTTGTCTTTTCATGAACGTCGTAAGTGGACTCATCATATATAACCTTTCAAAATTGATTCTTTCACATGGCATAATGCCTATGAGATTCTTTCAAGTTGTTGCATGTATCTTTAGTTTAGGGTTTTCTTTTTAATTTTTTAGATTTTTATTGGCGAGGAATATTCCATTGGCTGGGTGTGCTACGGTTTAAGTATTCCTCTGTCGAAGGATATTTGAGTTGCTTCCAGTTTGGGGCAGTTATGAATAGAGCTTTTATAAACATTTGTGTACAGCTTTTTGTGTGAACATGAGTTTTCATTTCTCGAGGGTAAATAGGGCTAGAATCCTTGGGCCATATGGTAAGTATGTATTTAGCTTAAGAAGCTGTCTAAGTGTTCTCCAGAGCGGCTGTACCACTTTGCATTCCCACTAGCAATGTATGAGGGTTTCAGTTGCTCTGTGTTCTGACTAGCACTTGGCATTTGTCAGTATTTTTTATTTTAGCCATTCTAATAGGTGTGTAGCGATACATCACCATGGTTTTAATTAGCAGTTGCCCGATGGCTGATGACGTAGAACATTGTTTCCTGTCCTTATATCTTTGAGGAAGTGTTTGCTCCAAACCTTTGCCTGTTTTTTAATGGGTTAGCTTGTTTCCATATTGTTGACTTTGAGAGTTTTGATTTATTTTGAATACAAACCTCGGTCCGATATATGATTTGCAAATATGTCCTCCCAGTCTGTCGCTTGTCTTTTCCTTCTCTTTATAGCGACTTTGAGCAAAAGATTTTGACTCCGATGAAGCCCAGTTTTTTCATTTTTTTTCTTTTATAGATCATGCTTTTGTTGTCATGTCGAAGAATTCTTCCACGAGCCCTAGGTCATGAAGATTTTCTCTTATGTTTTCTTTGAACTGTTTTCTAGTTTCACGTTTTCTCTTTGGGTCTATGACACAATTTGAGTTAATGCTTGTATAAGGCGTGAGGTTTGGCATAAGGTCCATTTCTTTGCATATAGATGACCAATTGTTCCAACAGCACTTGTTGAAACACGTCTTTATGGATCAGGGAGTGAAGATGTTTACATTTTGAAAACAGTGATAATATTTAAGACTAACACCTTGGACGTTACAGACAAGGCCCCTCAGTCAGTTAATAAGTTAGTCTGGCAATTAGCCAGTTAGGCATCGAATCATTTAGTTACTCCACAAAGAGACAAAGTACCTGCCTTGTGTCTGGCATTATGCAAAACGCCAGCATTGCAAAAATGTCTGGGACGTGATTTGTTTTCCTCCAGTGTCCCATGGTCTGTGCAGAGGAACAAAGTGGGACAAACTTCTCAATCTGTGTACAAAAAATGTCTCCCTTTGACTGACATTAGGACTTTACAGATTCTTTAATACTAATGTGAGATCCTAACTCTAACTTTGGCTTCTTCCCTCAAGTCATTGATCTGATCACTGAACACGTAAATGGTTAGAGGAGCGCTCCTTGTGAAGGAAGTTGAAGGGAAATAAATAAGTGTCTATTTTGTGTGTAAGCACTCTTGGTCTCTTAGGTTTAAAGTCTGGATTTTTGTGTAGTAGATTTTCTTAAGATGAGGTACACTGATGCCAAACTCAGCAAACTTTCCCCGTGGAGAGGCTGGAGCAGCAAACCAGATCTCCTAAATACACTGAAGATAAAGGCAGTGCTGGGGCTCATAGGTCATATCATTCTGGTTCTTTTCAATAAACTTATGATCCGGATAATGTTGGAAAATAGGAATTGATGGTGTTCGCTTAAAGGTTAGACTTAGTAAATAGGTTGGCTTTTGAGAGAGTAGAGAGGGGATCAGATTTTTTATTTATTTATTAAAAAAAATTTTTTTTAACATGTATTTATTTTTGAGACAGAGAGAGGCAGAGCATGAACGGGGGAGGGTCAGAGAGAGGGAGAACCAGAATCTGAAACAGGCTCCAGGCTCTGAGCTGTCAGCACAGAGCCCGACTCAGGGCTTGGACTCACGGACCGTGAGATCATGACCTGAGCTGAAGTCGGCTGCTCAACCTACTGACCCACCCAGGCGCCCCAAGAGAGGATCAGATTTAAGTTATGGGGCATTAGTGTTCTCCCCTGTCTTAAACAGAAGGCTCTTTGTTATTTTTTTCATTTTAATTGACATTACAGTGTTGTTAGGTTGGTAATGGGGTGGAGGCAGCTGGATTCCAGTTGGGGTGGACTTAGGCTAGTTGCTCGGGCTGCCATGCCTTGCTACTTTCCCTACTCTGTTTATTCTGATGTGTGCAGAAAACCAATAGGAAGCTAAAAGAGCATGACTTCTAGCACATAATAATAAAATAGTAAAATAAAAAAAAATAAAACCAATGACAATAGCTAATATTTATTGAGCCCTTACTCTGTGTCAGGCTCTTTGAAGCTCTTTATATGAAAAACACACTGAATTCTTTCAACAATCTGATAAAGCAGGGATCATTATCATTCCCATTTTACAGATAAGCAAACTGAAGTACAGAGGTGCGATGGACAGATTGTAAGACTGCAGCCAGTGATCCCCTCCTCCTGATACTTATGCCCTGTGAGATCCCTCCCCTTGAGTGTGGGAGGCCCTAGTGACACGCTTCTGATCAACAGAATATGGTGACGTAATGGGATGTTACTTCTGTGATTTGACAACATAAGACAGTGGCTTCTGTCCTGCCAGCAGATTCTCTCCTTTGCTGGCTTTGGTGAAGCAAGTTGCTATGTTGGGGAGGTCCCTGTGTCAAGCAACACGATTATTTTTTCACACGGAAGAACGTTTTAGAGACTTTCAGACCATTGCCATCCACCGAGAGAATTTTAATAGTAACCCTGTAACCACAAAGTCTATAGGCTTTAACTTGCCAGCAGCTGCCTAGGAGCCGAGATCCTCAGTCTAAAGCCCTTGGAAAACCAAAATTTTGCCAACAACATGAGCTTGGAAACAAACACTTCTGCAAAGGAACCTTCAGACCAGACTCTAGCCCTGGCTGGTGACCTGATTGCAGAGCCTTCGGAGAGATCCTGGGTAGAGGACTCAGCTAAGCTGGTCTAGATTCTTGACCTACAGGGGGCGCCTGGGTGGTTCAGCTGGTTAAGCATCTGACTTCAGCTCAGGTCATGATCTCACGACGGTCTGTGAGTTCAAGCCCCAAGTTGGGCTCTGTGCTGACAGCTCAGAGCCTGGAGCCTCCTTCGGATTCTGTGTCTCCCTCTTTCTCTGCCCCTCCCCTGCTCATTTTCTGCCTCTCTCTCTCTCTCAAAAATAAATAAACATTTAAAAATTTTTTAGATTCTTGACCTACAGAAACTGTGAGATAATATGTGTTGTTCTAGGCTTCTAAGTTTGTGAGAATTTGTTATGCAGCCACAGATAACTATGCAAGAGACATAATATAATTTGCCCCAAATCTCACATCAATCCAGCTACGGGCTGCAGATTCTTTCTCAATGATCATCTCATATGGAAATAACCCCAAGGAGTTCACCACATGGTACTGGGTTTCCCATTTAGAACATCAGAAGTTTTCCCTGACATTCTTAAATAGTTGTTTTTTTTTTTTGAAAGAGAAATGGCATTTTTAAAACTTCAGAATTCTGAAGGAAAAAGAACCTCAGGAATTTTGTTTATAGTACGGGATAAAGCATCGGTCTTGACTTTTCCATACTATTTTTATTTTGTTGTGCAGGGAACAGTTCGGGGAACTGTTCAGCCAGTGACTCTTTGGATTTAGCATCAGTCTGTTTTCATTATATAACGATTCTAAAGGGAAGTAAGGCCAGACAGAGAGGAGTTGGGGCTAGACGATCAGCAGGGAACCATTTGTAACATCCAAACACCAGTTTAAAGGAAAGGTGAATGTAGTGGGTGAATGTGGTGGGTGAGCTCTTTCTCAGAGGTGCCTGTAAGAAGTGGTTTAGCTTTTTTTTTTTTTTTTTGCATTTAAAGATTTGAGTGAGCTGTAACTTCATGTCTGTTTAAATTTCTGGGGGGAAAACCAAATAAACATGCATGTCAACAATACATTAGCATTCCTGATACTACTTATGTTCTTTCCCTGTCTGTGGCCAGCGTTGTTTTAATGGCACATTATGTCCTGACCTCTGAGAGGCCCTTCTTCCTGCCATAATCACCACCCAAGTAAAAAAAAAAAAAAAAAAAAAAAAATCAACCCTCTCAGGATGCCTTCCACTCTGGAGAGTCCCTTGCTCTAGGAATGGAAACACATAGAATGATTTTTCCACATTGAAGGCCATGTTAAAGACGTTTTAATTCCAGTCATCCACAGAGAGAACCACAACAGGGTTCCTGCAGCCACGAAGCCCACAGATTTGAGTTGCTTTTGCCTTCTGGTATCATGATGGCTTTCTCAGGCCCCCGTGTCTTCTGTTAACCTGGATGGGCTGACGTCCTGAGGAGGAAGTGGCAGACAGCCTGGAAGTCCCTGAGTTCAGCAAATAAAGCAGTAAACACTGCACTGTGTTCCTGCGGGGACGGGGGACGTTTGAAGCTGAGAGTCATGAGAAAGCGTGGGACATTTGTCTTGCCATGCTCTTCATTTCCCAGCCCTCTCCACTCACGGTAGTCCCACCCTTCTTCCTGTCTTTCTCAATATATGAGGCGTATGTATATATTTTCAAAATACTTTGGATTCGAAGATGAAAATCCTGACATAAATATCAATCGCTCCATTACTCTTACAGGCTGTGAAGTCTTCATGATATTTTCGTAGAGAAAAAGAAAAAAGCTCTAACCTGAGCTATAAATTGAGGTTTTCAGACAAGTCCTCTCTGATTTTGAACTGCAATAAAGCCTTGCTCGCTGGTGACATTTCCGAGAGATCTTACACTTGCAGTTTTGGAAGGGTCCCTTATGGAGCCGAGAATGTCTTTTTGGCCATATTTCTGGCTGCCTTAGACATTTTGGTTTCTAAGTTTAAAATTTTAAGATGATCTAGTTCCATTTAGTCTTGGCATAACTTGAAGAAAGACTAAGTTAAAAGGCTCTTGGAAAGCTTTTACAAGTCATTTTGGATGACAGTCTCATCAGACAAAGACGGGGAGGAGTTAAGTGTAAATGAATCAGAAACATGTGGATGACTTTTCCCTTAGCAAGCAACTGTGCTTTTAACGTGGCCCCAGGATGCAGCAAGTCAGAGGTAATTTCATTTTGGTTGGGCTCACGTGGCGAGCTTGAACTCCAAGCCCAACTTGCTACTGTCCTTTTGCTTTCTGGTATGGAGTGTCACCGTGTCCCCAAGACCACAAGTTTCCTCTGGGCAGGAGCCATGTACCTGTGGCCTCACCCTGTACATACAGGTATTCACCACATTGGTTGGGAACCTTTCCAAAACTGTTCAAATCCCAGATCCTACCACCTTTTACCAATGATATGGAGGTGAAGCGTGTGAACCCTGGAGTTCCAATTCTTCCTCCTCCGTTTACTAACCTTGGGTAACAGTGATGTAACCTCTCAGTCCTTGGCTTTTTTTGTACTGTGAAATGGGGACCATGACACAATAGAAGCCATTAGCTGGAGTTGCTCTAAGAATAAGTTGAGGTTGAGTGTGGAAAAGCATTGAGCACAATTTCTGGTAGAAAGCAAGTGTTCAGTGAATGTTAGGTATGATCGTTGCTGACTCAAACGCCACTATTATTTGTACGTGAATAACACACATTGCGATGGTGCCTAGACCTGGATAGATCACGCTGCCATCATCAGAACATTTGAACACCTGATCTGGAAGTAGTTTGAGAGGTCTTGCCAACAGGATTACCGCCCAGTGTGGTACCATTGGCACACAAGCCCCGGCTGGATGGCCTATAGACTGACTTCAAAGCCTGGCACCACCCACCTGCCTCTGCCTGGCTTTAGAACATTGTGGAATACCCTCAGATCTGGAAATTCCACTTAGAGCTGATGACACCAGGCTTCAGCTCCGCTTGTCGTGAAAGCCCGATGACAAGGCAACAATGCGCATCAGCGTTCTGTAGCCTCTTTTCGCAAACGTGCACAGATGGGTGGTTCTGTTGTTAACCCGTTACGATTCAGGTGCTCCATTTAGATGTGCCTTTTGTTGTGAGGCAGGCACTGGGGTCGTAAACTCGGTGCCGTCCTCGTCCCGGCACGTCATGGGTCTCTTATGCCTCGCAACATAAACATGTTCTCACCGCTGGGGGTTTTCCGAAGCCAGAATATGCTAGAGAAAGGAAACTTTGGTGACTCAGGAAAGCTTCAAACCCGTAACAGCATTCATCGCTCCTTGCTGTCATCACCCCCAGCTTACCTGCCAGCTGTGTCTTCCTTGTTCTCTGGAGCTGCCTTCCAGTAGTGCTTGGGTACTGATAGTCTTGGTGTCAGCCCCCCTTCTGATATGTAAGTTTGTGTAGCAGATGGAGCAAAATGTTCAGAAGGTGCTTTTAGAGTCTGTGTGTGTGTGTGTGTGTGTGTGTGTGTGTGTGTGTGTGTTGATGGGACATCTGAAAGCAGCACAGGAGGCCGCTCATGATGACGGCAACATGAGGGTCCTTGGTGGTCATTCAGAGCCATTGTCGGTGACTATTTGAGAAAAATCGATTCTTCAGTTCATGATCTCTTCCAGCACTGACAGAACATGTTTACTCATTGCTTTTAAGAATCCCAAATGCTGCTTTTTTTGCACTCTGGCTGTTAAGGAATTACTTGATATATGCGACTAATCTTAGTCTTCCAAGCAGACTTCTCCTTTACACGTCGGACTCTGAGTCCAGTTTGTCTTGGATGCCTCCCATTTGGTAAAAGGTGTAAGACATATCAAGAAAAGTGCTCCTTGTGCCCGTCCTCCAGCCTCATGAAATCCAACCAGAAGATTCACGTAAGTCAATCATAACTCTCCTTGCAGTCTCCAGACTCTTCCATCGTGGGCGTTCATTCACAAGTTAATTTCTTTCACTCCACAGACATTTATTAATTCTGTGGCAACCATAGTGCAAGATACTGGGGATCAAAGGAGGAAACACAGAGTCTCTCTTGTGAGTAAAGTATGTTGTAAAATGAGGCAGAAACATAAACAAATTGGAGGGTGCCATTTGTTCAGGGCAAAGAGAAGTGAACAACAGTCCTGAGGAGAAAACAGAACGGATGGCCCTGATGAGGCTGCATCCTCTGGGGGGAGATTTTATGGGGAAGATGATATTTGCACTGGATTTTGGAGGATAAGCTGGAGTTGTTGAAGACCCATGCAAATTCAAGGAGGTGTGAATATGATTGACAGGAGTTTTAAATTTCATCCTGCCCCTGAGAGAGATGAGTTTCGTGGGGATTCCAAAACTCAGAGGAACAGTAGGAGGCACTCTGGTCTATATAAGGAAAGGGAGGAGGGCCCTAAGGGACGGTGCCGGTTGGCTTTCAAGGAGTTAGAAATTCACCGAAGCAGGAACAAACACCTCAGACAAATGGCGGCCAGTAGAATTTTAAGTGGTTTGCTGATCTGTGCTGACCTGTGTCCTCTCCTTCTATTAATCCAGAATCTTCCGTAAAAGTTTGGGTGTGTGACTGGTGCTCTGGGGAATGAAATGGTGGACAGTGTGTGTGCCAGGGATGGGAAATGAGGGAGTGATCAGGCTTCTCTTGGCCGGCATGGAGGTACCAGGGAAGGCCCAGGTTCTGGAAATCTGGGCAGTGACCAGCAAAACGTGAGCAGAGGACCCAGGTAGACACAAGAGCCATGTTAGGAGCCAGGCAATAGATAAGAAAGAGGCAGCAGGACTCTTTGGCAGGACTGACTTAAAAGCAGGTGTGAAAATCCCTATCCTCCCTTAAATACACCAGAGGAAAGGGACTTCTGAAGGGATGGGAGAATCTAGGTCCTGCTATCACATGGCGAGGTGTTTCAGATGCCAGCCATTTGAGATTTAAAAGATACATGGGAGGTAGAGTCACCCGAATATGGTAACAGATTGAACGGCAGAGGCAAGGATCAGAGATAGCAAAAGGATGCCAGTTATGCTATTAACTAAGGTAGGGAACTTGGGAGGATGGTGATAGGAATTCTTTTTGAAGGCGGGGGGATGGGCAATGGGAATGGAATATGAAGCGTTATAAGATATCCACATGGAGAGGCCCAGCTGGTGTCTAGGACTGTAAATGTGAGAGCAGGATAGAGGTCCATGATGGAGCTCTAGATTGTACAAAGGGGGCCAGGTGCCTGGAGAAAACAACAGAGAGGGACCAAAGGAGAAGGGAAGAGGGGACAGCAGAGACCTAGATGGACCAGCATTCAAGAGAGGCTTCTAGATGGGACCCTTCTGGACCCCCTTTCTTTAAAACTTTGCTCTGTTGCCTTGGATATCACTCTTTTCCTCTCTTCTGGCTCCCAGGTGAAGGAAGTACAGATAGGAGTTGCTTCTTTACCCAAGGGACCTTGAACTGCCTTTCATTGTATCTATTCATCTTTGGAAGGCAATTATTTAAAATTTGAATATTTCCTCATAGAGTTATTATAAAACCGTGGTTCAATGCCTCTGCTTTTGGCATAGGCCCTGGGACATCCTATATGTGGCTAGAAGAGAAATCCATGGGTGAGGGCTGATGGTTTCCTATTCAAGACTCTGAGACAAGACATCACCCTTTCTACTCCACCCCCAAGCCCCCAAACACCTGCTGTCTTTGTAGTCACCCATTTGGATGAACAGATTACATAGATTAGTTGGCTAGAACCCAAGGAATTGAGTCAATGAATCAATCTCTTAGTTCACTCCAAGCTATGAAATCAGCTCTTAATTCTTTATAGCTCTCTTCAGAAAAAGCCATGAACAGGAAGAGTATTCTAATTTGGAGGCATCTGTGAGGCAAACCAGTTAACAGGTGTGGTATTAAGTAGGGCTAGGAGTGGCCGGGAGAACAGTGATCAGTCTAAACTGATTGAAGGAGTTGACAAAACTAGGAGGTAAGGTGGTGGGTATGTGTGGAAGCCATGAAGTGTATGGGCAGTATTTAGATCAGAGCTGAAAGCCTCTATAAAAAGGACCACTGCATTTTAAGTTAATGGGGGAGACATTAGTTAGTGAGTGGTTTGTTGAAAACAGCAGGTGGCGGGGGAACAATAGTGAACAAGGCGGGCACAGACTTCAGCCTCTGAAAGGATTACAATCTAACACAAGAGGTGGGTAGATCCTTGGCTGGGGAAAGACAGGGTGCTTTGGGAACCCCCCCCCCCCAGAAGGGAGCCAATCCCTCATAAGCAGGAGGCAAGTGTGTGTAGGGAGGCATCCTAGAGAATAAGAATTAGCCAGATGAAGAGACGCAGAAGAAAGTTCCAACTTTGGGGACCAGAGGACATAGCGCAGCTGGAGTGTGGCTCTGACAACCTGAATGAACTCCATTTTGCTGGAAGCTAGAATGCAGAAAGGGTGAAGAAACGAACATTTGGCATTTTGCAATCTCTAGAATTTAGTTTCCTTAAGTGAACTAAAATGGAAAACATTTATGAAAAATAATTTTCTAAATTCCGGTGATAATGGAGATTGCTTAACCAACCATGGAATATAGAATATTTTATAACTAGTATTAAAACTCGTTCTCAGAAAAGAAAGTTCAGTTACTGCCACCAATTGGATTTTTTTCTCTAATATGAACCTGGCATTGGAGCTGGGAAGTTCTTTTGTTGTTGAAATGAGTAATTATAAGCCTTTAATAAACATGTTAAGGGAATTCCCTTTTTATATCAAAGACATCTAAAGCCAGAGGCAAAAATTATAAGAAGCCAAAGAGGGTATTTTCATGCTTTCTTATTAGTTGTTTAAAAGTAGCAAAATGGTTTTTTATCCTCCTTAAATGATCAGGCAAACATTTTCTCTAGGGAAATCCTTGAGCCAAACAGGGTTGTTTCAGTTTCCTTTACCTCCGCCTTAAGCATCCAATCCTTTCTCTCCGCTCACCTGCTTTGGCACGGTTCTAAAGACCGGAGTCCCCGTGGGTAGCAGACACAGAAATGAACTGAGCCCTCAGGAGACAATTTCACTGCCGCTTGGCTCTTAAGTATAACAGGTAGGAAGTCAGGTTGCCAGCCTTCACATTTAAATGAGGACCAAAATGCAAGACCTGTTAACGTTTCCGAGGGTTCTTTGTTGATAATCACATATATTTCTGAGTTGATTTAACGTTCTTGATTTGAAGCGGCTATGTGTACATATAACTTGCAAGGGCCATTTTCTCTCTATTAGGAAGAGGATGGAGTGTTTCAGAAGGGAAACAATGGTGCCAGGGAGTAGTTCACTAACTGAGTTAATTTCATGGTCTAACGTTTAGGTATTGCACCACAATTTTTTTTTTCATTCAAGTTGTGTGTGGCTTGAAGCCAACGAAATAGTCATTTCTAAAAGATTTTTAAGACGGGAGTTGGAATTTTTGAATGACCTAATTTTAAATGAAAAGTGCAGAGTTTTAAGATCTAGCCCATTTATTAATATGATTCATAATGAGTCATGTACTGTTTGTCTCTGCATTTTCTCTGGTAGCTAAGTAGCCATAATGCCGCTTGGGTCATTTTGCCACAGCTTCAATGGGCTACGAAGTAGTCTCAGCCCCTTGATAATCGCAGCTAACCTTCACTGAAGATGTAACATGTGCCCAGCACTGTACGTGTCTTATCTTGCTGGGACCGCCCGATACTTCTGTAAGGCAGGGATATGGTAATATGCCCATTTTACACAGAGGGAAATGGACGTTTAGAGAGTTTGCATGACTGACTTACTGTTGCATCATTAGTAAGAATGATTTGACCAGGATGAACTGATTAAATAATCAGAGGTTCAGAATCTGTGCTCTTAACTTCTCCATCCTGCCTTTCTCAAAAACCCCTACCATGCCGCATTTCATCCACTGGTCGGGGAACATGTGTTTTGTGATTTAAAGACAGAGTTTCCCTACAGTGAACTTGATCAACCAGGTAAAGAATCCTTCCTGATTAAATATCAATGAGGCAGTTTATTGACTTCTTTGTGGTGATTTCCCAGGGAAATGGATTCCTGAATGGAATCACTCATGCAGGCTAATATATTTGTCAGTTATGCAGAATGCAATACCACTGCGTTAATTACTGCCCCACTTCACTCATGTTCCTGTAAAATGGAGGCCTCTCTTTACAACTACCCTTTAGAGAAGTCTTTATGAAACATTAGGGTCATATTCACGATGATTATGCAACATTAGATCGCCAAAGGAGCTTTGTTTTGAAGCTGATGAGTGAGAAATGGATCATTAAGAACCCAAGATAAATTTCTATAAGAAATGGGCGTTCTCAGCCTTTACTTCTCAGTTAAAAAAAACTTGTCTCTGGATTCACGGTGGATTGAAAACCAGAAGGCCTTTTAAAACTGTAGCTAAGGGAGGGTGGGTGACGGGTATTGAGGAGGGCACCTTTTGGGATGAGCACTGGGTGTTGTATGGAAACCAATTTGACAATAAATTTCATATATTGAAAAAAAATATGCTACATTTATGGATTTTTTATTTGAATAAAGAATCAAATTACATTAAAAAAAACAAAAAAAAACGGTAGCTAAAATCGCTCTTTTAAATAAATAAACTTTACTGAGGCGTAATTTACGTACAGTAAAATGCAGCCAACTTAAATGAGTTCGGACAAACGTGTGCAGCCATGTAACCACCGCTATACCTAAGATGTGAACATTTCCGTTGTCTGCTTCCCAGTCAACACCCAGCCCTGGCCCCAGGCAATCGCCGATTTGCTTTTGGCACTGCAGATTAATTTTTCTTTCATGGGATCTTGTATAAATAGAATCATACCATTGGTACTAAATTGTGTTTGGCTAAGTTTTCGCTCATCGTGTTTCCAAAATCGATCCACCATGTTGCACATTTGAGCAGTTTGTGCCTTTTACCTGCTAGGTAGTGTTCCGTTGTGAGAATGTACATACCACAATTATTTGTCCATTCACGTTTCCACGGACGTTTAGATTATTTTTAGTTGAGCTGTGATGACTAAAGTTGGTATAAGTGTCTATGTTTTCTTTTCTCTCAGTTAAATGTTGAGGGGTGAGATTGCTGGCTCAGTTATGTTTAACTTTATATGTTGTGTTTAGCCCTATGTTTTCCCAAGTGGTCATACCATTTTGCATTCCGACCGCAAGGTATGTGAGTTCCCATCGCTCTATATCCTTGCTGACATCAGATATTGTCAAAATCACTGCCTTTTAAAAATGTATGTTTGTGTATCTTAGAAGCAGGTAATACACGGCCTCTTCACAAAGCTAACTTTAAAAGCCAAATTTTGTCGATACTGCAAAGTCACAAGATTCATTCTGTGGCTGTCAGTGGAGGGGGGGGCGGGGGGGGGGGGGGGCGGGGAGGAGAATGCATTGTTTCTGCTTCTCTGGAACTGAGCTATTGGCAGCATTAACTGGAATCCCCTGGCTTCGTACCTTTGTAAAAATTCTCCCTGGTGGTGGAGGGGAGGGGATTTCTTGTCGTCCCAGAGGCAGAACAGAGCCATACCAGTGCGGAGCACGGGGTAGGTGTCCCACAAGTCCTTCTCATTGCTTATGCACTTTGCATGGAGTCTCAGCCGTCCCCCCACCCATCTTATCATTAGCATACTGTTTTATTTTATTTTATTTTTTTCATGTGTATTTGTTTTTGAGAGACAGAGAGAGAGAGAGAGAGACAGAACACGAGTGGGGGAGGGGCGGAGAGAGAAAGGGGAGACACAGAATCGGAAGCAGGCTCCAGGCTCGGAGCTGTCAGCACAGACCCCCGACGCGGGGCTCGAACCCACCGACCGTGAGATCGTGACCTGAGCCGACGTCAGATGCTCGACAGACTGAGCCACTCTGGCACCCCTCATTAGCATACTGTTCACCACACTTTGAGTCCTCTGCTATTAAGAATGGTGCCAAGTTTTGGAATGGAAAGGCTAGAACATAGAGGTGATTCTGTTTGACCTACTTCAAGTGACAGAAAATGCGATCATTAAGCTGACCGAGAGTGCTTATGGTAGACACAGAATGAATTGTGGGTTTTTTATGAAGTAAGGTTGGACTCTCAGAATCTACTCTATGTCTGCCACTGGGGCAGGCAGTGGGGACACAGAGATGAAAGATGCGCCCTGCCTTTCATAGAAGATAAGTCAGCCAGCTGCCCAGTCGAGGGTGTGCATGCTCTAATAGGACTAAGTACAGGGTTTCCTGAGAGTACGCAGGAGGCCCACCTATCACAAGTTCAAATCCGTTCCACAAATATTTGCCTAGCTGCTACAGACCGGGCTCTGAACTTGTTGGAGCCACCGACATTCACAGACCTAGCCTGGTGGGAAGATGGATGGAAAGCCAGTAAAGCAAGTAAAGGGAGGGAAGCACATGGCAGAAGGATTTGTTCTGGTTTGGAGGGGCGGGAAGGACTTGAAGAATGGTGAGGGTTCCGGAAGGGCTCTGACAGGAGGGAGGTGAGGGGAGAAGGGTTCCAGGTGAAGGCAGAAGCAATGAGTCCCGAATCCAGCTGGAGCGTAGGGGGAGCCAGGAACGGGAAGAAGACACACAGCAGAGCTCCAAGGTGCTTGTCATCACACATGAGCAGTTCTCTGTGCGGAGGAGCAGGGGCCAAAGCGGAGAGGGGGAGGCGAGGATGCAAGCTTGTGGTGAAGGTTTCAACTCGGGCTTTTTTTTTTTTTTTTTTTCTTTTCAACGTTTTTATTTTATTTTTGGGACAGAGAGAGACAGAGCATGAACGGGGAGGGGCAGAGAGAGGGAGACACAGAATCGGAAACAGGCTCCAGGCTCTGAGCCATCAGCCCAGAGCCCGACGCGGGGCTCGAACTCACGGACCGTGAGATCGTGACCTGGCTGAAGTCGGACGCCCAACCGACTGCGCCACCCAGGCGCCCCTCAACTCGGGCTTTTAAAGAGGGGGAGCTATGTGTATACTTAGGACTGGGATCGAGTATGAATCAGCTTAAGCTAATAGTTCTTCGAGTATGCTTCACCCTTCACTACATCCGAATATGTTAATATTCATACAATTTAGCCAGCAAACTTACATTTTAGGTGGAGTCTTTTTTTTAATTAATTTTTTAAGATATTTATTTTGAGAGAGAAAGAGAGCAGGCATGAACATGAGCTGGGGGGAGGGCAAAGAGAGGAGAGAGAGGATCCCAAGTAGGCTCCAAGCTAATAGCACAGAGCCCGATGTGGGGCTTGAATCCCACAAACCGTTGAGATCACGACCTGAATGGAAACCAAGAGTCGGACGCTCAACCGACTGAGTCACCCTGGCGCCCCTACTTGGAATCTTTAAGTAAAGCCTCCCTTCGCCCATATCCTATAAGTTGACATTTCTCCTAACGCTATTTTCCACGAGTCACACTCGCCAGAGCCACCTGTGATCCTCACATGGCAGCTTGAGAGGGTCCTGGAGAGATTGTGAGGGTTCACTCTCCTTTTCAGAAGAGGCCTTGACACATGGCCTTGAACCCAGAGCTCTGGTCATTCTTCTCCTGGTCAGCTCTTCTCATTCTTCTCTCATAGGCCTATTCCCAGAGCTGGAATTTTGTTTACTTCCCTGTTCTGAATTAAGTTGTGTCTTTCACAACTGGACAGCTTTTCAGAACTTCTCCCATTTCAAAAACTCCAGGTATTATGTTTGTTTTCTTGGCTAGGACACGGAATGGTGCCCGCAGCACAGTGGGCACTCAGTGATCAGGTCTCGAGTGAATGGATGAGAACATTGAAAGTGAACCGATATTAAAAATACCTGGTTTGGGGGCGCCTGGGTGGCTCAGTCGGTTGAGCGTCCGACTTCAGCTCGGGTCATGATCTCACAGTCTGTGAGTTCGAGCCCCGCGTCGGGCTCTGTGCTGACAGCTCAGAGCCTGGGGCCTGTTTCAGATTCTGTGTCTCCCTCTCTCTCTGACCTTCCCCCGTTCATGCTCTGTCTCTCTCTGTCTCAAAAATAAATACAATGTTAAAAAAAAAATACCTGGTTTGCTTTTGCTTTCTTATCAACACACACCGTCACCTTTACTCCCATACACCCTTCCTCCCAATTTGAACTCTAGACTACAGGAAGACAACCCTTGAAAATTCAGTAATTCTGAAATCTAAATGTTAGTTCCTGCCACCATCCCCAACCTACCCCTTTTTGCTGCTTTTTAGAAAGAATTGACTATTTGGAGGGAATCACTCCCTGCTTTTTCAACGTTTATTTATTTTTGGGACAGAGAGAGACAGAGCATGAACGGGGGAGGGGCAGAGAGAGAGGGAGACACAGAATCGGAAACAGGCTCCAGGCTCTGAGTCATCAGCCCAGAGCCCGACGCGGGGCTCGAACTCCCGGACCGCGAGATCGTGACCTGGCTGAAGTCGGACGCTTAACCGACTGCGCTACCCAGGCGCCCCGCTCCCTGCTTTTTAAAACCTATGTTTGATTGCTTCAGGGCAGAATAAAAATTCTTCCTGTGCTTTTTCTCCTAATTTTTAACCTCTATGATGGAAAACTGTTGCCTTTATTTATAATGTGCTACTAATCTTGTATCGCCTTCCAACCATCAATTCTTATCACCTCCCGGCAAAGGATACAGTGCAGATTTATATAATCTGCTGGCAGACAGGCGATACTTTCACATTTGCCTGAGCTATGAGCTTTGCTCTCCGGAAAAGTGTTTGTTAATGAAAGGAAGGCAAATTACACTTTATACAGCAAAAGTGTCCTTGTCCTTATTCAGAGGTGCCGCTGCAGCCAACTGCTAGAGAGCGGGGTTGGGAACAGCTGCGTCTAGAATGGCTGGAGGGCAAAGAACACACACTTGGAATGTTCTTTTACCCTGTCTGGAGATAAAATTGGAGAGCAAACCTTAGTATTTGTACCACTTTCCTTGAAACCTCAGGTGTAGGGCTCAAGTAGGCTCTGGAGAAGGTGGTAGCAGCCAGCTGGTCTCCCACGCTTCTGACTAATGTGGTTGCAGGTATGGACGAGTGACTGACCACGTCTCCGGGTCTGGCAGCATGGGGAAAGGCTCCAACTGGCCTGGAACCCCAGTCCTGGATGGTTTGGCTTTCTGCTTTAAGCAGCTCTGCAACCTTGGGAAAGCCACTTGACCTTGGGAAAGCCACTTGACTCTTCTGCGTCTAGCTTCCTCTTTGACAAAATGGACAGGTCACGGCTGCATCTTCTTGGCCTGTGTCGGACAGCTAGCAGGAAGATCGGAAGGAATGTGCGTTGGTGCCTTGACAAGAAAAGGCATGCATGCATGCAAAGCAGCATTCTGGAATGTGTGGAGGTGTTGGGGGGGCAAGGCAAGAAGAACCGAAGGTGATAATTCTGAGCAGAGGGCCGGCTAGGCTCTGGTACTCTACAGGTGGCTGAGTTGGTCCCAAACTAGTGACGAGGGAGAAATAGCAAGTGTCCCATGCGGAAACAGGGTAGGCTTCACCCTTTCTGGTCCACAATCACCAGGTAAAAAGGATTTCATCTGGCTACATTCTCTACCTCCTTTAGGGTGACCACACACCCAGTCTATACCTGCCATATCCCTTTTATTCTTAATGGTGTCCTGATTCAGATGATAAATTATGTGACGCTCTACCTACCAGGCACTTGATTAGGCAGTGATCCGGTAGATGCTGAAGCACCTTGAATGTCACAGGATTTTCAAAACCTGGAGGCCTCACAGACACCCTACTTCAGGACTGGGAACCAGCATTTAGCACTTGTCTTTCCTCTGCTGTTTGGTAGCTCATCATTATCTATGGGTAGATCTTCATTCTTTTGTTGCATAGTCTTCTTGCTCATGGAGGCAGGGAGGAGAGTCTTGTTTTCTGAGAGCCTCTGTTCAAAGGCAAACATGTGGCCACGTACTTTAATGAATCAATATACACAAAGTTAGAACAGGCAGAATACAGAGTTCCTCACCCCCAACATGTCCTCATTCTAATCCCTGGAACCCGTGAGTATGGTACCTTACGTGGCAAAAGAAATTCAGGTTGCAGATGGAATTAAGGTTGATAATCAGCTGACCTTGAACTAGAGAATTCATCCTGGACCATCTGGGCAGATGTGACGCCACCACAAGTTTCCGTAAAAGTGGAAGTGGAAAGCAGAAGAGGCCATCAGAGTGATGTGATGTCAGGAGTCATCTTGCTGTTACTGGCTTTGAAGATAGAGAAAGGGGACCGCGAGCCAAGGAATGTAGGAAGGCTCTAGAAACTGGAAGAGGCAAGGGAATGGATCATCCCATAGAACCTCCAGAAAGGAATGCAGCCTGTCAACGCATTGATTTTAGCCCAGCGAGGCCTGTGTTGGACTTGTGTAACTGAAAGATAATCTGTGGTTTTTTTTAAGCTACTAAGTTTGTGGCTTAATAGAAGTGCTAGAAACCTAATAATAATGATGGTAAACTAAAATAGAAACTAGTTAGAAACTATTTAGGTAAACTAAATAGAAAACGAATGCAGCACTCATCAATCGATAAGCATCGATTGTATATTTGTCATGCATCTAGTACTAATGCTGTGGGAAAAATCCCAGGGAAATAGAACACACAGAATGTGCCCTCAAGGAGCACGCTAAGGCTAAAGCATGTAGAGCATTCAGAGACAGTGAGGGTGCTAATTAAGTGCTGAGTATATTGAGCAGGGGAATTGGAAAACAAGATTGTAGGAGACTCTACACGAGCAAGAAGGCGATGGGTGAGAGTGATGACCGAATGGGACACTTTGAGAGTTTCTAACTGATAATGATCTCAGACTCCCAAGGAACTTATCAATCAGTGGACTTAATTCCCGTGTATGGAACTCTACATGGCACACAACAAGTATTGGACATTCTTCTATGCAGAGACACTTTTATCACTCCGTATTGTCTTATCGGGTGATTTCTTATAACACGCATGCTCTCATGGGTTGAATTGTGGCTCCCAAATACATATGTCCACATCCTCATCACCGGAACCTATGGACATGAGCTTATTTGGAAGAATGGTCTTTGTGGATGTGAAGATCCTTTGTAGATGTAAGGGTCTTGTGATGAGACGATCTAGAGTATCTAGTTGGGCCCTAAATATAATGACAAGCGTTCTATAGGCGACACACAGAAGAGAAGACACACAGCAGAGGAGAAGGTGATGCGAAGACAGGCAGAGATCGGACTGATGTGGCCACAAGCCAAGGAACACCAAGATTGTTTGCAGCCACCAGAAGCAGGGAGAGGCAAGGAAAGACACTTTCTAGAGCCTTCCAGGGAAACTTGGCCCTGCTGGCACCTTGATTTCAGACCTCTGGCTGCAAAAACTTTCTAGAGAGGGTGCACCTGGGTGACTCAGTTGGTGAAGCATACAATTCTTGATTTTGGCTCAGATCATGATCTCATGGTTGTGAGATCAAGCCCCGTGTTGGGCCCCGTGCCGGGTGGGGAGCCTGCTTAAGATTCTCTCTCTCCCTCTCTCTCGCTGCCCCTCCCCTGCTCTCTCTCTATTCCTCTCTTAAAGAACAAAAACCACCAAAAAACTTTCTAGGGAGAATAAATTTCTGTTGTTTTAGGCACGGCATTTGTGGTGATTTGTTATGGCAGTGCTAGGAAACTAATACGCACGGCCAACCCCACATAGATGTCCCAGAAATGGATCTCAAGCCTGGAGAGTCCTGAGAGCCCCAGGCCCGTTTTATTCAGCTGCCTGCCTGATGTCTTCAGATGTTCCCAAACCATTTTAAATCCCTTTTGTCCCATATTCTTCCTTGTGCCCAAGCCTGGCCCTTTTCCAGTTTCCCTAGGAAGCTAAGTGATACCACCATCCGCTCAGCTGGTCACATCAGAAGCTTGGGAATCATTCTCGATACCTCTCTTTCCTACGTCCGAAATGCACAACCACTATTGAATTTGCCTCTCAAATATTCCTCAAATCTGTCCACTTCCCTCTGAATTTCCACCATTACCACCTTTGTCCTTGCTCTGACCACCTCTTGCCAGAATTACTTCAACTGCCCCTGACCTCAGCTCCCCGCAAAGATGGGTCCTGGCCATCCCCAGTCTCTTTTCTACCCTGCGGCCATCATGCTATGTTCACAATGCAGCTCTGACTATGTTAGCCTCTGCTTAGAAGCCTTCAGTGATTCCCAGCGCGTGTATGATAAATACAAAACTAATACGGACTGGGGATGGCTACAAGGTCCACCCCCACCCTGCAGAAGGCTCCCTGTTGGGGCCTACCCCTTGGTCAGCCTGCCCTGCTCTATGTACCTCCTGCCCCAGCACTTTGGCACATGCTGTTCCCCCTGTTAGGAGTTATCCTTTCCCTCTTTGCCTGGATAACTTTGACTCATGCTTCTAATCCCGGCGTTATTTTCTCAGAGGAGTTGCCTCTGGCTTCCCAAACCAGGTGGAAGACTTCTGCTTTGCAGACTTTCATAGTATCCTGTATCTCTCCTTCAGAGATCTTGCCCATGTTGCAATTTTACATTTTTTTTTTAAATTTTATGAATGGATGTGCTACCTTGGTAGACTTATATACTCCAGTGAGAGTAGAGAAATTGTGTCCCAGGGCCTAGCACCATGTCTAATAGATGCTTAATAATATGTCTTGCATGAATTGATATATTAAATAAGTGATGTGTAATGTTATCCATATTCTGAGAAGGCTCTTGCCACTTGAGGGTTATAGTGAAAGGGCTAAAAATGTGGCCGCCAGGCACACACAGGAAGAGGAAAGGTGCTCCCCCCATCTTTTGGGGCGCTCTTACACAGGCACACACAGGAAGAGGAAAGGTGCTCCCCCCATCTTTTGGGGGGCTCTTACACAGGCACACACAGGAAGAAGAAAGGTGCTCCCCCCATTTGGGGGGCTCTTACACCATTCCAACTGATTGGAATAACATTCCGCTGGTTATAAGCACAATTTTTTTCCCATTCAGGGTCTCACCAACATCATCTGTCTTCTAATTTGCTTGAACCTTACAAACTGTCTCTGAGACCTGGTTTTGGAAGAATAAGTGTATAAAGTCTATTTTCTGGAAGCATATGAGTCAGTTAAGCTTTTATTTCCCAAGTGCTATGCCAGCTTGTGATTTCAGCAGGATGCAACAGGTGTACATATTTTTAGCTTTTATGACAAGTATTGTATACTGATCCTCAGGAGTCCTCAGCCTGAATGATGCCAAGTCGGGAAGAGTTTCCCCACATCAGTGTGTTTGTTTGGAGAACAGTGAAGCTAATAGAACAAACAAACAGACCAAACCCCCAAAATGAAGAACAAAAAACTCTTTCCCCTTCCCAGAAGCAAAGGCAGAAATACCGAGCTTTGGCTTCTGAAAAGAGAGCATGGTTTTAGGAGAAAGAGGCTGATTTCCAAAACCCAGAGCAGGGTAGCTATGAAATTAGCATGGAAACAATTGCTCCTTGCCTGAAAACAAGACACCAGCCCCTGAAACATGCTTTGCCTCTCCTTCAACCCTCTAGGGAAGTTTTCCCTCGACAGGTGAAGGTTTTGAAGAGTACTTTAATTAACTTGTATCAAGGAGACTGTACATAAGAACTGTGTAAAGATTTCTTTAATTAGTGAATTTTATCAGGTCTTTTCCAATGTCCGTCAGTAAGGTAGTTGGTAGGCTGCCTGGGTCCTTGGCGGTATGTTCGGTCAATAAGCTATTCATGACTTTAGCGAGTAGCTAGGTTTTTAAACCAACGAGAATTTGGTGGGCAATTTCCCTTTGCTGCCTTTAGCTACATAGCTAGAATCTATAAACTGTTCTCTCTCTGAGACACCAAGTGCTGAGGTGAGCGAGCAGCCTTGCAGGGTCTAAAGCAGACACGTTAATTGCCCTGCTCAAGAAGCATGGCACATATTTACTCTTAAATGTAACTAAAGAGGGCTTTAGTGTTATATCTGGCAGGGTGGGGGGTGCGGAGGGGAGAGTGGAACACCATCGTGCAGGCCGTGTACCTTTGTTAATTGAAAAAAAAAATTGTTTCGGTATAATTTTGAAGAGTCACATGCATTTCATTGTCTTTCCAGAACGGCGATAGAGCCCAGAGAAAGAACTCTGTCCTGCAGTAAATCAAAAGTTAGCAGACAAAAGGTCAAAATGCCCAAAGCCACGAGAACATTAACACTTGAGATATAAAGATTCCCTAAGACACAAATGCTCACCCTCACTTTGGAGAAAGCAGACGTCTTATCTTTGTGAGTTTACAAAATGGAGCCAAACTGTACCCGTGGCCACTTTAACTAAACCCGGGGCCTGGATATTTTAGCAGCCCACAGTCATTAAAGCTCTCAGAAAGCCTCCCAGGAGCCAATGCGCTTGCCTAAGTATATGCTGTAAAAGGTCCCAGAGATTTACAAGGGACTGCTCCACGCTAAACCAGGCACCATCTGATAAACAAGCAATTTTAGCTGCAGGCTAAATGATGCTCTTTGAGGCTTTGATTTACAATGCCGAGGATGATATATTTGTAGTTTGGGGATAGGTTCTGTTAGGGGCTTGTCGTGATTACTTACCCATGAGCAGAATTCAGGGCTCAAGTCTTCAACTCGGAGGTCAGAAAATTGGCAGTGGAATGAAAAGGGTTGATAGGGTTTATGGAGATGCTAAATAGATCTACATTATTAAAAAAAAGTAATAAGCCAGTGGTTCTGAACACTTCTTAAGCTTCCTGGGGACCGCGGTTTTTGTTAGTTTGGCGGAAGTCCCACAGATAGGAAAATAATCTGCAAAATTGATCTGGTGGTCTAATTTGACTTTCATTACGTTTAAAAAGCAAGCACGGGCTTAGTTTATTATTGCTGACATTTAAAAATAAGAAAAAAATGTCCAATTTCGCATTTATGTAATTGCTGGAAAGCTCAGAAATCCGAAGGCAACTTTGAAGCAAATCAAATCACCTCCAAGAACGCTGCGGAATAGACGTGCAGTACAGGAACTGCAAAAAGTGCTTTTAGAACTCACGGTTCCAAGAAATGACTTGGCAGACTCCTTTGCCCAGAAGTTTTGTATTTGGCAAATACGTGAATGTCCACTAGTGTTGGCACTGCCCTAGTACAAAGATAAATAAAATGCTGTCTCAGCGGAGAAATCACATAGTTGATTTCAGTAAAAGGTGAGAAGGAGAGCTGTCGGGTGCTGAGTGGGCACAGAGGAGAGGAACGAACCCCGGGGGGACACAAGGGGATTTACCAGGCGGACAGACGCCTCCCTGGGTGCTCTTCTTCCTGTCCCATGACTGGCCATGCAGCCAAGCACAGAGAGAAGATGATGGCAGGAGGCACCTTCAGCACCACTGGTATTCTCGCCTGCAGCCCGTTCAGCTAGGCAGCCGTGGCCAAATGTTTCTTCACTGACAAGACCTCAGCCCCCTGGATGGAGTTCCGGTTCAGGCAACACAAGGCAGATTCAGAAACCGGGAGCAAAACTTACCCGTAAAGGAATCAGGGGCAAATTATACATAAGGCAGTAGGTAAGCTCTGAGGTCACAGCTGGCTGTAGGCTAGGATGTTGGCACCACCCGCGGCTTTCTGGTCCGCCCTTATTTTGGCGGGTGCAGGGAACACAGCCCCTCCCTCCTCTCTCAGGAAAGAACCTGCTGAAGTTATGTGGGTTGTGGCATGCATGCCAGACCCTTGGAATGGTATGTCTTTTTCCCAGGCAACTTGTATTTTTAGAAAGCCCTAAGCCATGGGACTCTGATGATGCAATAGAGTATGATGGACCAGCCTTTTGGGGAGACTGGAAGGAAGGGGGGGTAGGTCTCTGCCAATCAACCTTCACCAAGCACTGTTTCCTTATGGGATAACACACCCTGGCTGGGCTTAAAGGCTGGTAATAATGACTAGCATTTATTGAGTGCTTACTATGTGCCAGGCACTATTCAAAGGGTTTTATGTATATGAAGTCATTTAATCTTCAAAACAGCCCCTTGAGGTAGGTGCTTTGTAAACTTGAGTTCGCATATGAGGAGATCGTGAAACTCGCCCATGGTCATATGGTTGATGAGGTCACACTCAGCTGCTCCCAGGACAGTGAATGCAACAGCTAATTTTGCAGGCAAGGACCTCTAGACTGGAAACTGAGGGCATCACTCACTGCCCTGACTCCCCAGCAATTGAATCCTTTAGCTTGGTGTTTCAAGTTGGCACTCAGAAACCCTTCCTTTGCAACCATCCCTCACTCTGATGACCACATTGCTCCTCTCAACCTCAGACTGGGAAAAAAAAAGCGCCCTCCTCCTTCTCCCTCTAAAATAATTGGAACATCAGCTATATAATGCCTATAAAACACTTAAGACTATGCAAATGAAGGATATTACAGAGACACAAGGTGATGGTATTTTATAGCAGCCCATTAAGACATATCATTGTAAAGATAGTGGGTTGCACGGAGTTGCATCCTTTTCCCAGATCCTTTCCTGAGTTTTAGCGTGGAATTGCATGTGCTTTTAAAATCCACCCAAGCTAATTGTCTTTATGAACACAGACCTCTGCACAAGCTTGACTGGATCTAATAAATTCCCCTGGCCAAAATATTTTTCAAGTATTATAGTGTAATTCACTCTATCATGTCCAGTCTCAGCCTAATAATGCACAACTCCCAGGAGCCAAGTATATTTCATGAAGCTTACAATTACTTTTATAAAAGTTGCAGTAAAGTATAATGATTTTTAATGGCATCAATGATACCATTGTATATATCGGTTTCAGTTTTGAAGTAGACTTAAGTTCAAAGACCCAAGGGGACCATTCTCCTCTCGATGCACTTGTGTTACTCCCATTAATGCTAATGGGACAGACAAATGCTGCTCTGGAGGAGAATATATCTACCCTTAGGAAGGTAACAGGTTTTAATTAGTAATGCTTTGAATCGCACAAAAGCAGCTCGCCCTCTGTAAACAGTAAGTGTTCTCACGGATGTAAGCAGGGATCACAGGCTGGGTAACTCATATGGAATCTTCACATGTAAGTGTTGTAAATGAAGACATAAGGCTCTCGTCAGCTGAGAAGGAGGGAAAAAGCCTCGATTTGGGGGAGCTTTTGTGGAAATAAAATCCCAGAACTGAAGCAGTACTTATTAAATTTCTGAGCACCTGAATGTCAAGTAGATCTCTGTAGTGGGGCTGTGACCATGACTGTATCTCTGAAAAGGAAGCTTGGTTGAGCCAATCCTCTAACGCGGCGGCCTGATGAAGGAAGGTCCGCCCTTACTTGATCACAGGCTTTCAGCATAAAAGGTGAAAGTGTGGAGAGGCTTACCCAGCCAGATTGCCCGTGGTGGTTTACTGCTGGAGCTCGGGCAACCAAGCACTTTCTGGGGAGGTGGTTCTCAGGAGAAAAGGGCAGACACCAGATGGGGGAAAGGAAATAGAAAAGAGCTGTCATTTTGGCACATTGGCTGCTCCGCACCACTGTCTAGACAGGTGTCTCAGACATGGGCTTCAGAGTGAGGAGGCCAGAAGGTCAGTTTCTCCCTCCTATGTACACGTCTCTAGCCCGCCTTCAAGAAACCTTTACAGTTAAAAAAAAATTTTTTTTTTCAATTTTTTTTTCAACGTTTATTTTATTTTTGGGACAGAGAGAGACAGAGCATGAACGGGGGAGGGGCAGAGAGAGAGGGAGACACAGAATCGGAAACAGGCTCCAGGCTCCGAGCCATCAGCCCAGAGCCCGACACGGGGCTCGAACTCACGGACCGCGAGATCGTGACCTGGCTGAAGTCGGACGCTTAACCGACTGCGCCACCCAGGCGCCCCCCAAAAATTTTTTAATTAAAATATATTTGACGTCTAACATCGTGTAAATTTAAGGTGTACCACATGTCAATTTCATATGTATACATTATAAAATGATTGCCATAGTAGCAATAATTAGTACCTCTATCACATCAAATAATTATCATTTCTTTTTAGTGGTTATAATAATTAAGATCTAAAAACAAATCAAAACACATGTAGTTAGAAAAAAAACTTATGTATGAAAATACAGTTTTTAGGTATGACTGGTGACCCTAAATTTTACAACCCGGGCTTTAGATAGAGTATTTAAAATACAGTATGTTCAACTCAGAATTTTGGGGACATAAATCTGAGATTTATGGGGACATGAATTGAGATAAATTTGTATCTAGGCCCAAACGATCACAGATTTTGTGTTAACGTGGACCAGTCTGGCTTTATCTCTGAGCAAGTGAACTGAATTAGGATGACAATAATATAGAAGTTGGTGCATGTTTTTCCTTTTTCTTAACGTTTTTACATACAGGGAGGTTCACAAAAAACAGTACTCATTGTGCTTGACTTTAATGACTAGAACAAGAAACAGTGTTGGAAAAGACTGTATTTGGAGGAAACTGATTGGAATAACATTCCGCTGGTTATAAGCACAATTTTTTTCCCATATAAATATTTGGGGAATACTTTGCTTTAGAAAGACTGAAGGAATTCAATTATGGGAGAGGACACTTTCTGCCATTTCATAAAAGAAAATATAAATATGTAAGGTAAGCGGAGTGTTTCTATTCGATCCTGCTGCTCTGTCTTCCCCTCCTGTGACTCTGAAAAAAAAAATCCCATTTATGGAAGTATTAAGCTTATAGTAGAAGAAATGTCATAGGCACATTCTCAAGCTCATGAATTCATTATCACACACATTCGGGCTGGAGAAGTGAGGTGTAATGTCCTTTTCTCTGAGGTGGCCCCAAAAGATGCACTCCGCTGTCAGGATGATTTCATTTAGACCCAATTTCCCCAGATCTTTGAATGTTGCAGATGACTACCTCTGTTCTCTCCACATTTCCCCTCCTGACTTACTAGAGACTGTAAATGTTATTAACTTTGAAGTGTCTATTTATGTTGCTCTACAAACCATCGTCCACCTCCCTCCCTCACCCAATCCAAAAGAAGTTGGGATTTTGAAGTTTGCACATTGGAAACAGGCTGTTAAAGTCTTTTCAAGCTTGCAACAATTTGCTGAATGCAAACATCAGTCTTATTTCTGCCCAAACAGTAGCAAACCTCTTAATGCAAACTCCTTGGCTGCATTTCAGTGTGGTCATATCGTTTACTTTGCTTTTGATTTTTTTTTTTCTCTTCCCTGCTTTGCTATCTTGAAGTGTGAGGTTTTTCCACTCTAAATGTTCTTCAGTAGCAGCATAACAAATTCTCGGAGCAACTTGGGGACATGGCCTATGAAAACACTCTGGATTACAGAATTACAGAATTCATTTGAGAAGCACGGGGATAGGCTTGATTTTGAATATTCAAACAAATTCAAGGGCCTTGTGATTTCTTCACCTAAACACTAGACCCTGCAAGGTTCTGGTGCCCAAATTATTCTGCCATTACCATTGCTACTAACAGAAATTACTGTTAGTGAAATTATTGTTAGTAATTACTGTCAGTAGCATTGTATAAATCTCCATCAGCTCTCTTGGATGCAGAAATGGAAGCCACGGGTAGAGAACAATAAAACTACCCTACCAGCCTCTGGACAGTTGTTATGTTAGAAATAAATAAACTTCCAGTTTAGATGACTCTTGTTTTTGGGATTCTGATACAGCATCTTAGCCTGCACACTAACACAATTCATAAGAAAACAGGGCAGGGAAAACCATCCTATGTGTGGGGAAATAGGTTCTACTTACATAAATGGGTTAGAAAAAAACATAGGGTGGAAAGCTGCCGCCACGGGGCGAAAGCCCCCAAGGTTAGCTAGCGAGATGTTGTAATGGGATCATGAGTACTTTCCCTCTGATGTCAATATACTATTGTGTTTTCATCACAAACTCCGCTTGCTCCCCAGACCCTTTGCTTCTCACACACACAGGTTAACGATTCCTGTCTGATTGTTTTCTCCACGTTCATGTGCGTCAGATCTTGTTTTCTTCACCTTCACCACGTGGGTAATATCTTGTGAGCTCAATAAATACGGAGATGAAACCCCTGTTCCGGGCTCCTGTCTCCTCCTGGACCTTAGCCTCTCTCATATTCAATTCTGCATCCGCTCTCTTGCTGGACAAGCGAAAACTCCAGACTCATAGTCTGAGTTACCTACGGATTGTGTACAATGTTCGAAGGAAGGCAGGAGTTGGATGGGCATATGGGTGTCTGGGGCTGGGGAAGGGGTTTGGGACTGCAGACCAAACCAGTGAGGTTGTGTCTTCTCACACATTTGCTGACTCAAAGGTTTGGAAAGGTTGAGCTGTTGCAAGGCAGGTCTGCCAAACGTGTAACTGGGCAGTCAGCGACTGGAACCAGTGAAAGCTTGTACACGGTATTGTAACGCCGTGTAATGTCTGGTCTTGGTCCCATATTCTCAACTAAATTGGGGGTTCCCTCAGGGTAGGTTCTGCGTCTGCCACTTTGATATCACTTATGGTGCCAAGCATGTGTCTTCTACTTGGTTGGGGCTCAAGAAGTAATGGTTTCTTGAGTCGCTTAAATGGATGACACACATGTAAGAGTGGTGGTTAATGAACTAGAAGTACCCAAGTACGATTCATGTCTTTCTCATCCATAGAATTGAAACGAAACACCTCACAAGATCCTCTATTTCCAGTCTTAATTTTATAGAGGAGGAAACCGAGGCCTGATGAGATGAGCAACTTGCCCAAGATCAGGTAGTATAGGGGCAAACCCAGGCCTGTTACCCAGGCCTGCTGTCTTACGAGAATCTCTGTTTGCTCTAAATTGTGCTCTTATTCGGAAGCTGCCCCTGGGTTAGCTAGCAGATCTAGGACTGGCCTGCTCTGCCCTTTACGTGGAAAGGGTCATACATATAATAAAACATATTTAAAGGGAGCGTCCTTTTTAATTTTTAGCAGGAGAAAGTGACTTTTCCAGAGTAGTTGTAATTTGACAAAATTAGAAGGATTCTTTGGAGGGGCGCCTGGGTGGCTCAATTGGTTAAATGTCTGACTCTTCATTTCAGCTCAGGTCATGATCTCATGGTTCTTGGGTTCAAGCCCTGTGTCGGGCTCCCGTGGCGACAGTGCAGAACCTGCTTGGGATTATTTCTCTCTCCTGCTCTCTCTCTGCCCCGCCCCTGCTCCTGCTCTCTCTCTCTCTCTCTCTCAGTCAAAAATAAATAAGCTTTTTTTTTTTTAAATAAGGATTCTTTGGAAAATACATTTTTTTTTTATTCCTTTGGAAGAGATATTGGCGAATGGGCTCTTGTTTTATTTATACTTAGCTCAATGCTTAGGAAGAGAATATAGGACTCTAAGAAGTATCCTTAAGGTAAAGAGTTCTTCTATAGCTCTTAGTATTACAATGCCTATGTGGGAAATTTGGGGAGGGAGTGCCAGCTGCACTCAACCGAAATATTCAAGATAACAATTAGTAATAGACTAGTAACGGAGGACCAGACTGTATCACTTCAAACTCCTTGGGAGTTCTAGATATTATTATGTCCAATCATAGCCATGAAGGCCAAAAGGCTTCATGTGAAGCTATAACGTAGAGCTCTATATTTCACAATGCATCCTGCTGTCTCTTTAGTGGGTTTTGTCTTTTGGAAAGTATCACAGTGCACTGAGGAAACAATGAACTGTTACTTGGATACGTTACCTCGAAGGGCTCTTCAAAAATCCCCGCTGGGCCTTTATTTCTCAGAGACTAACTTTGCTCATGTGGGTACTTAAGTGGGTCCCAAAGCTTGAGAGTGAAGGATGTGGTTTACAACGACAACAACAGCAACAAAGACCAAAATTAAACACAAATGCTTCCTGGCAAAGGGGTAGATGGAGCAGTGCTGAGGAAAGCTAACCAGCGGGTGCCCCAAAGCTGAAACTTCAACCATTTGGTCAGGAAAAGTGTATCCTGTCAATCGAGTCTCAGGAAAATTAGATGTGCTCTGACAATGGTTTTTACACATATAAGCATGTCTAACTGAAATCTAATTATGTAAATGGTAAAGCTTTTTCTAATTTGCTTTCTCATTCCATCAGTAAACCTTGATTTAGCTTTTATTGCTGCTGGCCAAAGGCCATGACAAGACTTACTGAGCATTGAGCAGTTTCAGTGAGATCTTCAGGATAAATTAATTTACAATTAAAAAAATATGGTTGTTCGGCATTTCAAGGACTAAACTAGCTAATGGGTTAAACAGGGGATGGGTTTTGATTTTAACTAGTAGGCTTATCCCTAAGATTGGCCCGACGTCCTAGCAAACAGGGGTTAACAAAGACTCAGGAGCTCCCAGTGGCAGAGGGATCGTTTACAGCAGGGAGGGAGATTTGCTTTTCTTTCTCTTCCTGTGGACTGATCCTGTCCTGGCTGCCAGTGTATGTCAGCAAGTTCACAGTCTTTAATTCATTGTAAGCCCCAACTTATTGCACACCAGCACACTTCCAAGAAAAGAGATGTCATAGAAATCCAAGTTACATAATGGGACACCAGTACTAATCAAATTTTGTTGTAGCAGGACTGCCCCATAGTAAGTAGAATGATGCTACCAAGACTCTTGGCATTTCTATGTGACATTTCCTGAGTTATTCGACACACTCTGTAGGAGGACATCCTTCTTCACAGAGGTTTATTTTAGGCTCTCTGTCAGATATAGGTATGTGACAGATATCTGTTCTGTCACCGGGTCTTCTGAACACTTGCTTTTTTTCCCCCCCAAATAAAATCAGCATAATGGTGTTAACCTCTGAGTGTCATTGCATTTGAGCAGAACTGCCTCTTAGTGTTGTGCCCTATGGTACTCCAAGCCCAGGAGTGGCTCACAGGACCCATACCTATGGGTACGACCAGTGAAGACTTTAGGGTTGTTTTACTTTAAGAAGAAGGTCATGTTGGAGACATCTCATTTGCCTCCTCCTGATGGATCCCAATTGTTAGATTCTGGGTGGTTGGGAAGATAGTGAATTTTTATGCCTTGTCATCAACTCCTCCTCTCCTTCATTCTTAGAGAGGTGTAAGCGACCCCCTCAAAACATAGTGGCATAACATAACAACTGCTTTATTATGTTCATGGATTGGATGGATCAGGAACTGAGAAAGGGCAAAGGGCTCTTCTCTGTGTCATATAGTCTGAAATGTCTCAGATGGTTGAAGCTGGGATGACTGGGGCTGGGGGTCCACTTCCAAGATGGCTTCTTCACTCACACGTGTGGCACACGGTTGAGATGGTTGAAGGATCCCTCAGCTGGAACTCTTGACCTGAGGATCTGTATGTTGCTTCTCCAATAGGGTGGTCTCAGGGTAGTTGGACTTCTCACATTGTGGCTGAGGGCTCCACCATGAATCCTCCACCAAACAACATGGAAGCTCTATGGCCTTTTATGACTCAGTTTCTGAGGTCACTAGCATCACTTCTGTCGTTCTTTACAAATCAAAGCAGACGCAAGCCTTCTTCAATTCAGGAAGAGAAGATATAGATCCCACCCCTTGATGGGAGGAATGCATAGAATTTGTGGCCATGTTTTAAAATATCCATTGAGGTTTCAAGTTGGTCTGGAAGCTCCCAGCACATATGGTGCCTGTGGACTAAAGTTGCTCATTTGTGAGCTAATCTGTTTCTTTTCTAATCCTACCCTAAGACTGCCCCCTTGTACTAGTTAGGGTAAAGCCTTCACTATCGAAACAGAGCCATCCCAGAATCTAGTGACTCAGATAAGACAGAAGTTTACTTTTCTCTCATATACCTAGATGTACATAGTGAGATCCAGGATGATGAGGCAGCTTTGCTTCATAAGGTCATCCAGAGATCCAGATTTTTTTCATTTTGTTGTTTCATCATTCTTCAGGGTATGACCCCCTTCCATGTTGTCAAAGGTGGCTTATTATCACCAGGTTTGCATTCTAGCACGTGGGAAAGGGCAAGACAAGGTGGAGAGTAAACAACTTCCTTTTCAGAAAGTGACATCGAAATTGCACACATCACTTCCGTTCACGGTAGTTTTGTAACGTGAGTATGCCTAGCTGCAAAGGAGGCTGGGAAATGTCGTCTCTAGTTGGGTGTCCATGAGTCCTGATGAAAGTTGTGTGTGCATGGGGTTTGATCACTAAAAAGAAAAGGAGCATGGATACTAGGGGGAAAATTAGTACTTTCTGCCACCAGCTTTTGAGATATCCTTGGAATATTTGCCAGGCATAGTAAAGAACAGAGATTGACAACCTTGTCCTATAAAAGAGCAAACAGCAAATGTTTTAGGGTTTGGGGGCCATACAGTGTCTGTCTAAATTAGCTTTCTATTGCTGCTGTAACAAATTACCATAACCTTGGTAGCTTAAAAGAGCAGTAATTTATCTTACTGTTTGGTAGGTCGGAAGTCCGACACAGGTTTCACTGGGCTAAGATCAAGGCTGCATTCCTTTCTGAAGGCTCTAGGAAAGGATCCATTCATTTCCTGGCCCATTGGAGTTGCTGGCAGAATTTCTTGCACACGGCCTCCTCCATTTCAGAGTGTACTGGGGCATCCAATCATTCTCATGCTGCCATCTCTCTTATCGGTCATGGCTGGGGAAAGATTTTCCACTTTTAAGGACTTGTGTGATTAGTTTGAATCATGTGAAGTAACATGGTCACAAATTGAGCGTAGTAGGACATAGAAACTTTGGGGGCAGTCTTTTGACTTAGCCATTGTAGCTCAAAAGCAGCCAGAGACAACATGTCAGTGAAGGGGCATAGCTGTGTTCTAAAAAAAAACGTCATTTACAAAAAGCGTGTAGTGGGTTGGATTTGGCTGTGGACTATAGTTGGCCAACCCTCCTTCACGAGTATGAAAACCAACTGTTTGACTTAGGGCTTTTGGGCAGACAGAAATCTATTGTCTCCATCACACTGGTATGCCCATTCCCCAAATGAAATATGGCATGAAATGTGTTATCCGGACAACCGTCAACTGTTTCCGTTCAAGGCACCTTTACACTGAATTGTAATCGCTTTTTTCAGTATCCGGTTTTTATCCCCAGATTATGAGCACATTGAACACAGGAAGCTTATCTAATTCATCTTTGTACGTTCCCTGATGCTTAACAACTTCTAGCACTTAGTAAGTGCTCAGTAAATATTCACGACATAAAGAAAACCTTGTGTAATGGTTAAATGAGGGAGGCAGGGGTTGAAACATGCGCACACACACACACACACACACACACAAGTATTATGAATATGCTTTTTTTTTTTTAAATTTTTCTGGGAAGACCTTCAGTTTTGATAAGGCTTGACTGTTTTGGTTTTATTCTGCACGTTACGTCTGACACCTGTGATTTTCCATAAGCGTTCCTGAAGATAGATCTTAAAAAAAATTTAAAACCAATTTTTGTTGCCCTAAGGGCAATTAAAGGGCAAAGCCAGAATTATACATTAGCTGGTGAAGCCAGTAGTATGCATTTGACAGACATTTAATTTCTGTCTGCTTTTGCCAAAATAACAATGTGAGCCTAAGGAAATTTGCAAATGGAATAATATTTTCCTGAGTGTTTTCCCAGACATTGGACTTCAGTGTGGGTTGAAAAGTGCACAGAAAGGTTTTTGACCTGCCAAGCCATGAGTTCAGCTGTTGCAGGATAAACACAGAACTCTGATGACATTAACAACATCTGAGGCTGAAGTGGGCCAGGAATCCATCTTTACCTTATTTATGTGAAGTGTTCTCACACTCACAGCCTGTAGCCAAAATAATAACTTTATAGGTGTATAAGTATTTGGGGGTCTTTGACTGAAGCCATTTTATATGTGAAGTATTACAGGAACAACTCATTTCATCCCAGATGTTCAATGAAATTAAGATACACAGAGGGCACTTTATCCAGCAACCCAAGAACCAGTCTTGGGTTGGGACCCAGCATGGATGCTTATTAAGTTATATAACTGTGTAAGACATGGCCATAAGGCCACTCCACCCCGTTGAAGTTGGCTCAAGTCTCTTAGGTAGATTGAAGAAAAAAGCCTCAATTCTTAGTACAAATGTCATGTATTTAAAGAGCTCACTTACGCTTCTATTTCCAGTCTAAGGCGGTAGGTCTAGAATTCCCTAAGCCCTCTCCCAGTCTAAGAGAACCTTTTGAATACCCTACCTCCATGCTTTCTGCTTCCCTGACTTCTATCAAATACACTTCTTTCCTTCAAATTATTGTCAGTGGCACAGCGTGCTCGTTGAAACATCGTACTTGCTAATAAAAACTGTTAAGATATTAGACCAAAGTCTAGCTTTCTGGGAATGCCCTTAGGCCGACGCACCAAACCACTAGAATTATGTTTTGGAGCACAGCCCCTACAGCCAACAATAGGATCCTCCCCACGTCCTAGAAGCTTTTATGCTAAAACTGTCAGCCTCACTAAACGCTATGTTTATTGTTTCTGTTCTTTCCTCTGATTTTGTCCCTAACTTGTTGTGAAAGCCAATGCTCTTAAAAAAAAAAAAAAAAGAAAGAACGAAAAGAAAAAGGCCAAGCCCCATCTGTTATAATTTACCCTTCCCAACCCTTTTTTAGCTACCAGCCAGCCCCTTACTCCTTCTGGGAATTTGGCATGAAATTGATATTTTCTCTGGCATAGCTCAGCCCTATGATTTGCAGGGCATGCGATGCATGCCAAAACAACCTCTCTCCCCTGCTCTCCCATCACCCAAACATTCTCAAAGTATTACCTATTAGACTTAGACACTATGGTAGGAATTCTCTGAAGCCCTGTGCTGGGTGTGGGCAGGCCATGTTGATTTAAAAGCACCTGGCTTTGCAGAGACATCTTCCAACCATTTTCTTACCAATTTTAACTTGATGCTTCACCTTCCTGTGGCAGTCTTTACATTTTGATGATTTATGAACTGAGGTGATTTTTTTTTATAAGGTAATGCAAAAGAATAGACTTATTAAGTTTTTGTTTTTGCAAGGTCATTTACTATTATGGTTGAATCGTGTTCCCCCAAATTCTCATATTGAAATCCTAGCCCCCCAGTACCTCAGAATGTGATTGCATTTGGAGATAGGGCCTTTTGAGAGGTAATTAAGGCAAAATAAAGTTATCAGGGTGGGGCCTAATCCACCATGACTTGTGTCCATTAAAGAAGAGATTAGGGGATAAATGTACCCACGGAGAGAAGACCATGTAAAGATACAAGTAGAAGATGGTATCTGCAAGCCAAGGAGAGGGTCAGTAAAGCACTAACCCTTCCAACACCTTGATGTTGGACTCCTAGCCTTTGTCACATTGAAGAAATAAATTTCTTATTGGTTAAGCCACCCAGTCTGTGGCGTTGGTTATGGCAGCCCTGGCAAGCTAATATATTTACTATTAATTTTGTTTTTTCCCAATGAACATTGATTATGCTTTTAACTTTCCTAGCTTACATTGTAAGAGATCCAGGCAGTGTGTCGTGGGTCACAAGGAAGGGACAGGATCTCGTGGAGGTGATCTCATGGCTTGATTTTTAAGAGCATGCAGCAGCGTGAACGGAAATTTCTATCATTACCAGTGCCATTACCATACCAATGACCTTAAATCATAACCCGAAGGATAATTTAGGATAGGCGTGACTTCTCTGGGCCACAAGTTTTACAGAATGGGTTACAAAGTACTATCCTGGGGACGCAAGTCCAAGTCAGGAAGCTCAAGGACTGTGTTTGTGACAGACGTGTCTGGCTCACAGAGTGTTTTAAAACAAATTCTGCCACACAAACGACCAAACTTCCTGCTTTTCTTAAAAGTTTGGGAAGTTTTTGTGGACAAGACTGAGGGATACCTGGCCCCTTAGTTGGATGCTACTCTCTAGTGAGTCCTAGCCCACCCCTCCCTGTTGTCACTTAACCCTGTCTGCTTCAATTATTACTGAAGCTGCCAGATCATGGAAACACACAAACTGCCAATCCTAAATGATCAATTCTGAAAAATGCTCATTAAAAAAGGGGTTCAGAGGTGAAAAGTATTTGGGAAACTCAATAGCATGCATATATATACATATAGCATATGTATAGCATATACATACATATGTATATATATAGCATATATATGTATATATATACATATGTATGTATATATGTATCTACATATGTATACATATGTATACACACACACACAGACATACACACACACACACACACACACTTTCTTGGAGACTTTCAATGTATTAATGCATATCGAAAGACCTGGGAAGTTTTGCAATAGAAAAATCCATTTAACTTTGTTCCCCCCATTTTTTCCCCTTCTCATTTGACTAGAAAATCCCATTTCTTTAATCAACCTATATTTGACCTCCCGTGGACTTCGTGTTCTGTGGAGCACACTTTGAGAAACGCTAAAATGGATTCTTACAGTCTCGTCCCACCTGAAGACAGAAGAATGAATTAGAGAATGAGATTCCTGTAAATTACTAAATAATATGCATATTCATAAGGACCACTTGAAGAATAAACATAAAAAAAGAGTAAATAGAAAGTAAATGTAAAGTTATTTTATTAAGGAATAATATCATTTTTGTGATGTCATTCGATACGTCAAGGATACCTACATAAATGACCATAAACCACCAGATGCATGACCCATGTTATCTACTGGGAAATAGTCTTTATAAAAGTGAAACGCTTTGCTCCTTGTAAAAGAAAAATAGATTTTAGCTTCAAGAGAACGGTATTCCAATTACGTTCGCTGTGCTCCAATGTCTTTGTTATCATACCACAATGAATGCGTCACTCTCTTCATATTTCAGGTTAATGATCTGATTGGACTGTAAACATTTTGTTAGACAAAACTTACACCCATTATACTTGCAGTCATTTAAAACAGGGAATATGTGCAAATGAACCCAGATATCCTTTTGTATTAGCTATTTTATTAGAGTAATAATAGGCGAACCCTGATTTGCATGTTCAACGAAATGATTGCAAACAGTTTCTGACACATAAATTCACGGCTGTTCTACATGCTTCCACTGAGTTGGGCAAGAGTGAATTGGTCTATTTGAGTTATCCTCCTTTGATTTCTCCAAGAAAATCAATATAATAAAGTAATTCTTTCCTGCCATCCTCTTCTTTGCTAAGCTCTTCTGAGAACAGTCAGAAGATGTTTTTCCTTCAATTATTTCAGGCTGTTTGCATTAAATTCTCTCCAACAGGCGCCAGTAAATGTGTTCCCTTAATAAGGATGTCTCCCTTTGAAATAAGCTAAATAAAATTTTACATTTAAGGTGAGTAAGAGCCAGTTATGGAGAAAATTGCTCAATATCTGTTCTATTCTAATTTCTTTTTCCATGCAAAGCATGTTGCAGGTCTATATTGAGGAAAAAGTGTGATGATGTGGCATGCATAATTCATGCTTCTGGCCTTCCACACACATTTATTTTTTCCATCAGAATTCCACATGTTTAGATAAGGTCAAGAATTCTTTCCTGCTATCAACAGAACTTATTTTTAAGGAGTATGACATAAAATATTTGGGAATTTTACTTTTCCAGAAGAATGTTTGGGGTAATCTCATAATACAAGATGTTTTCCTGTGGCTACTTTAGATTTTGTTTGTTCTACGGGTGTGTGTTTTGTTTTCTTAGGTGTCGGGATCCCATTTATTTAAGTGGATGGAGTCCTTGTTTCTAAAGATGCCTAGAATGAAAGCTCACTTGTTAGGAAATAAGGCAGAACCATGCCACTCAAAGGGAGTTCTCGAGGATTTCGCCATCCTGTGGAATTTCTTTTATTGTTCTTGTCAAAATGGTATTTTAACTATGAGGAAAGTACACCAAGCCTTCCTATACATGAAGTCCATTTCCTAGTCACCTTTCCCAACTCTGTTCTCTTACTCTTATTGTGCCTCTTATATCTTATCGAGACTGGTGGTCTTCTCCATCTGGATAGCCACAGGCATTTCCAATCAGTGTGTTTATAGCTCAATCTCTCGTCTCCCTCTGCAAGCCTGTTTCCCCCAGGCAGTGAGTTGCTCAAGCCAGAAACCTGAGCGCCATCTTTGATTGTCACTTGACTTCACTTGATACATCCAGACAACAGCCAAGACCTGTTCATTCTACTTTCTCAGCATCCCTCAGAGCTGTCCTTTTCTGTGTATTTACTCCCCATTGCCATTTCCTGGCCCCAGACACCATCATTTCTTTCCCGGACTACTTTGTCACGCTACACTCAAGAGCACGATGAACGTTGCTCTTGCCCGCAAACACACACACAAATCTAAGCTGGATTGTCGGAGTGGTTAGGGGGACTGTAGAGAACTCCCTGTCTGGCGTGTTCCCTTGTCCAGCCATTTCCATCATTCACATTTATTGAGCGTTTGCGATGTAAAAGGGCCATTCTATTAGGGGCTATTAAGAATCTACGAAAAAGTTATGATGTCTGCCCACAGTCAATCTAGAAAATCTTGTAGACTTTTGTGGGGGGTGTTTGGGAGGGGGAATGCGGTGAAAATCACTGATCATGTCATAGCCACTGGGGCAATATTTCTGCCTTAACGCTCTTGTTGGAAAAAAATTCAGAAGGCGCTGATGGCCTTTAAGAGGTCCCTAATTTGCCCCCTACTACATAATAATGCACACTCTCAAGCATGAATTTTAATTTTTGAGGTAGGACTTCAACAGTGAGGGCTGCATATAATTTCAAGGAACATCCAAAGGTCAAGACCATACTAAAATTGCTTCCTCTCCGTACTGGTGGTCTGGTGGTTATAACTTCCTACTCATTCTGTTTCCTCTTCAAGGTCACTCAAAGCCCCTAAGTACAGCTACATGAGGGGAGGAGAATTTGAGGGTCACTGTGAAACTCACACTTTCCCAATAGCAATGGATTTTCCTAACAATCTTGGACACATAACACAGGCCATCAGATTTTATATACTATTTCTTCCAGACGTTTCTGAGTTGTCAGGGAAAGTTTTGTCTCTACAGAGTTGTCAGCTTACCCATCTCCCCCGCTGCACCCTGACACTCCTTGGCCCCCCTCCCTGTCCATTCTGTACTCAGGATTCCAGGAGTAGACAGCAGCATTCCCATTAAATAGGAGCACATAACTCAGATCAAATCTCCGTGGTAAATCGGCTTCTCAGCATCTGGTGCCGTTCCTCTAATGAAGCCTTTTTCTCTCCATGATATGAATCCATTAGACACTGAGAAGCCGGAGTATGTAAAATATTTTGTTTATCTGGCCCTTCTCAAAGGTACTGTCTGTCATCATAGATGTCTGCAGTAAATATAGCAACAGCATCAGCGGATGTGTGAAGCGATTAGATTTATGAGGCACATAAACTGCAAAGCTTCTAATAACCATAATTCCTAACTTCAATCATAATACCAGTATTAGTGTCATGTTTTCTGGAGGATTTTGTGTTTCTAAAAATATCTTAATTGTGGTTACCATGTTTACCCTATAATTCCTTTAATTTGGAAGTAAAAGGGCTCTGCCAGGGATGAAGCTAGAGAAAACAGCCTACCCTTCTGTATTGTTTATAGGGGCAGTGGGGCAAGATGGATTGCCCGTCTCACGTGTTTTGCAATTAAATTAGATAAATTTCCTTGGGAAAAAAGAGAGCCCACACTAATAAGGAACAACTGATGACAAAATCAAATGTGGGGGCGGGGAATAAAGGGTAGGATCTTTGTCCTCACTCCCACTCTCCTACCCCACCCACGATCCCCAGGGAGATTCTGTCTGAGCGCCTTTAACACGATCTCTTTCTAATTATTTGGCATCGTTTGAAAAGCCTTTGAAAGGATGCCAACCATCAGTCGATTTTCCTTTTGACCCAGGCCCGAGATGTTGGTTCAGGTGCTTGACGCGAGATTCTTAGCTTCCGAAGTCTATCTTTGACTTTTAGAGAGAAAAGAAAGACCTTCTTAGGGCTTCTAAGAATATACATGCATGCATGCGTGTGTGTGTGTGTGTGTGTGTGTGTGTGTGTGTGTGTGTGTGTACACGCGCCCACATACACACACACACACACACACACACACTGTTTTTAACTATTTCTAAACTTAAGAAAAAAATGTATTGGCATTATCCCATGCAATACTTGGTCATTTGGTCTTGCTATTTACAGAGTAGCCCTTTCAAGTCCACTACAAGGGTTGTTTGAGTGAATGGTTATTTTTGCATCTTGGTGGAATTTGGCAGATTCGAAGGACACCCCAGATTTAGCCATTGAAAGATGATTCCACACATATATTGCTGAATTTATGACCCTGACAGGTGATATGGTGGACTCTGGCCAGAGGCAGGGGCACTGGCCCAGTGGATATTTAAAACTTTTTTTTTTTCTGAGTAGAGACAGAATATAAGCTTGTCATGTAACAGTCAAATAACAGATATGTATAAAGTAAATACATAATTTCACCCTCCAAAGATAACCACTGTTAACAGCTTGGGGGATATGGTTTCAGGCTCTTTGCTAGTAATATTCAAAGACATTATTATCTCACATAAATAGAATAACACTAGACATGCTGTTTCATGGCTATCTTTTTAATTTAATAATATATCATGAATACTTTTCTGTGGAAGTGAGTACACGTTTGTTTCAATCTTTTGAACTCTTCTATGGCATTCCATAGCATAGGTGACCACAATTTATTTACTGTTCCCCTCCTGGTGAATATTAAAATGGCCTTCATTTTTTTCTTCTTATGTTTCCAAGAACGTCTTGGTCTGTGTATCTTCAGACGCTAATGAGAGTATTTCTGCAGGCTAAATTGCTCAAAGTGAGATTGAAATGTTTACAGGTATTATCAAATGGAAAGACTGATATGTGTTAGAAAGGCGCCTTAAGTTTGCGTTATTCTTTCCGGTTTTGCCAATAAGACACGAACGTGCTGTTTCTCCGCACTCCAATGTGGGAGCTTTGGCATTTCTTTGTTTCAGCTGATCCTGTTCTCTTTGCTAGGTGCTCACATAAAACTGCCTCATGGGTTTCATTCACTCTTCTTGGATTGATAATAGTGTGGGGAATCTTTTCATCTAAATGTACGTGTGTTTTTTTTCTTCTCGCTATTCTCTACCTATATCCTTGTCCTATTTTCTATCAGTTTCTCACCTTTTCTCTATTAATTCATAAATACTTTTTATATATTATGTTCATGACAGAGGCTGGAAATAATTTTCTAAGTGTTTTCTTTATGTTTCAACCCAATGGTGTGCTCTTTCATATGGCAATTTTATATTTTGGGGGGTAAAGTCTATCAATCTTGTCTTTTATGATTTCTTACCTTCGTGTCCTGATAAGAAAGACATCTTCTACCCTAAGATGATAAGCATATTCTCCTATATTTACTTCCAGTTATTATCTTTTTTTTAAAAAGATGTTGCAATCTTTAATTAACGATTATTTCACAGGAATAAAATAGATAAGAGTCTAACCTATTGTTTCTCTCCATTAACTATTATTAATGTTTCTTTCCACATTACTTAATGTCAGCCCTCTTTTCTTTTTTTTTTTTTTAAATTTTTTTTTTCAACGTTTATTTATTTTTGGGACACAGAGAGACAGAGCATGAACGGGGGAGGGGCAGAGAGAGAGGGAGACACAGAATCGGAAACAGGCTCCAGGCTCGGAGCCATCAGCCCAGAGCCTGACGCGGGGCTCGAACTCACGGACCACGAGATCGTGACCTGGCTGAAGTCGGACGCTCAACCGACTGCGCCACCCAGGCGCCCCGTCAGCCCTCTTTTCTTACTAAACTTAAAGCTGTAGCTAAGTCTGTAAATACCTATGTATTCATGGATCTGTTTCTGGATTCTCTGTTCCATTAATCTATCCCTACCAATACCCAATACACTGTTTCAGATAGTTTATTTAAAATATATTCGAATCTGGTGGTGCAAATACTCCTCTCATCATATTTCATTTTCAAAAATGTATCCTGTGCATGGCTTCTTCCAAATGAATTCTATTACCAATCTGTAAGCATTGACTAAAATTGGGGTTTTAAAATTGAGAATTGTCATTTTCTTCTAAGGGCATTTCTCTGTCTTCTCATGTCGAGTATGTTGCCAACACTGACTGCTCTCCTCAAATGGACGTCTGGAGTTGGTAGACACAAATAATGTGTGTTGCAAATGTGGGTTTTGAGAAAGAGAGCGTTATGATGGGCTAGGAAGTGACGGACGCATCAAAGCAACAGTGATACGGGAAAATGGAAAAGGGAAGAGATAGACATAAGTAGAGAATGACTAGAGTGAGTAGAGAATGGAAGTGAGTACAGAGAGAGAAAAGTGAGAAAGAAGAACCCGAGGAGAAGGACTGATTGAAGAACAGGATGAAAACACTGACCTAAGGCTGGCTGGGCAGGGAAGGTTCCAGAGGGATTGGAATGGTTCTAGAGTGTCGCGCCTATTGGCTGGGGCTGCAGAGAATGCGTTGAGCGATGGTCCGGTGGCCCCGGGATACAAAGCCAGTGGTGGAGTATGGGCCCGGAAAGGCAGAGGTGAGTGTGGAGTCCTTCCATCTATGGTCTGAGTGCTTGGCCAGAAAGAATGTTGAACTCAAACAGTATAGGGAGAAGTAAGAATCACGGGGTGTAGGGGGGCAGGTTAATACAGGTAGGCGAGAGGGTCCAGCTCAGAAATCACGGTAGGAATTTGGATGGAGCTTTGCTCAGGGATACAGGCCTGCTATAGGATCAGCCTGAGCATGAAGGTCAGGGGCCTCGTTAGGAATATTTCTAACCATGGGGACCTTTCTGTTCCCCTCCCCACCTTCCACCTCTTCCCATGCCGGAATTGTACAGCAGTGGGTACTGGACCAAAGCTGGACCACACGCTCACTTCCCAAAGAGAGTCGGTGTTGGGACGGAAGAAGCAAATGGATCTTTTTTGAAGTACCTACATTTCAGAACATACATCTCTGGAAGTCTTGGCGATGGTGCCTCAGCGTGGGGCTTGAGAGGCAAGGAGAAACGACACGCTTTAAGAAAGAATAAAACACGTACACAGGAAGAGCAGGGATCAATTCTTCCTTCTAGCTTATTTTTGAGATCCAGCCGCATTCTGTATTTTGAGCTCATTGGGATACTCCAGAACGGCCCCTTTCATAAAAGAGCTAGCTCCAACTGGGCTTTTGTTTCATAGAGTCCTAGAGGTCTTAACTAATACAGGGACTAAGGAAGCTACCGTGGCCAAGTCATGAATTTCCTTATTAACAAAAAGCCAGGATCGCAATTAAAGGGCTAAAACATCATTGGTGGAATTCTGTAAAACAGGGATTCAACAGGTTAGATCTAAAAATAGAAGTTAGAGTTCTTGCATTCAACTAGACCAAACTTGGCAACCAGGGGTGATGGAAAGAGAGCTGGACAGAAAAGGAGGAAGCCCGGCCCAAGGCCTTGGAATTCTAGGGCCTTGAATGAGAATTGCTGGAGCTCTCTGGATAAAACGGTGGATAAAACTGTGCCTGCTTTATGGCCCCTGCCACGGAGGGACTTTTTGAGATGTGTGCGGGGACCAGGGGCACCTGGTGGGCTGTAAAATCCCATTTGCGTGGATGTCAATGTTACAGCGGCCTCGTAGGACTTGTCTGATGTAGGACGCTGTGCTCTCTGGAGTAAAGTGCTTGTAAGCTCAGCGGCTGACTGATGTATGACTGTGTAACGATGAGAGGTGTAGGGTGAGGCTAGGGTCCTACGTGAAGCCTCTGGCTAGCACAACTCCAAGGGGTGCCATTCTCCCCCTCGTGGGTGGCGATGGTGCCCTCTGAGACACAACATGGGGCGCCACGTGGATGAGACCCCCCAGAATTGTGCCACGTGGCAGTCCTGGTCCCAGGATCGCTGCTAAAGAGAATGCCCTCTCATGCTTGGAATGCTAGCCGTGCACGGGGCCAGTGGTTAAATATAAAAACTCACCTAGAGGAATTCCCTGGCAGCTTTATCACAGCTGTGTTGTCCAAACCTTTGGAAAAAAGGCTGAAGACATTAGCAAAAAGCATGGATCTGGCTGGTACTTGTAGGCATGCACCCCGTAAACCGTGTCAGCACCCCATAAACATGTCACTTCTAATGACGAGTGCATGTCCCTATTCACCGCCATCATTTATTCTAGCACAAAACCTCCCGGAACTTTGTTTCCAGAATCCTTTTTATCTTCATCATTAAACCAGCCTTGGGAGATATTGAGGTCAGTGGCCCTGGACCCAAGTCCTGTCTCCTCCTGACGTCACCTGCGCAGTAATCTAAATAGCGACAGAGGCCATTGAATAATGCCGACAACTTTGTCGAAGCCTTCCTGGCCAGGCCTATGTGGAAAGCCGGACCCGTCATCAATCACCCCATAATGGTTTCTGAATGTTCAGCCTGAAATCGGGATACTTGGAAACAGCTGCTTTGGTGATAATTCCCATGCGTAGGTGCCTGGAAGTTAGAGGGTACATTAGAAAGAGACGCACGCCGTGTGGAAAGAGGGGTGCGCAGCAAAAGACGCACATAAAAATCCCGGGGAAATGGTGACAGGAGGGCGCAAGTTGCGGGTGGAGCTGGGGGTTGCGAAAACAACAGGAAGCGAAGAAAACCCCAAGGACATCAAAGTACCCACAGTGCTTCGTAAGGAAAAAGAACCCAGAAAGCACAATGAAGAGGGTTTTTGGGGTTTTTTTTTGTCAGTAGGGAGCAAAATGAAAGGGCCACCTGCTGAGGGGGAAGCCCTGTCACAGAGCAGACTGGCCTGTCCCGCGATCTTCTGGGGTTTTCTCAAGGAGAATGAGCTTCAGACAGCAAGGCCCGGAAAGGACGTGGCTGCAGGGGCACTGTGCCCCCCCACACCCCCTGGGAGGCCAGCAGGTGGGCTCAGGTAAAGGGCATGGATGTGGAGGTGAGGGGAAGATGGTTTGCAAGTCTGAGGTGGGGATAATAGAACTGGTCGGACATTTTTGTGAGAAATCATGGAGGCTGGTGCGGATGTCCAACATCGGAAGGCAAGTCTGTCTTGATTACGAAAAGAGAGAAATCTGACAAACATAGCAGAGCAAGACTGCTGAGCTCCTGCCTAGAACAGATTCTAATGTGGTGTGTGAGCCCTTCGAAGTAGAAAAAGCCTGGTTTATTAGAGAACGATATGCGTTCATAAGAAAAATTCAGTCCAGGGCAACCATTTCTTCTTGCTTCCCTCCCTCTTGCCCTTTCTTTTAAGTTAGCGGTTGGACTGAGGAGGGAATGCTGGAGATAAAGTATGCTAGCTTTTCTAAAGGGATTTAATTTCTTTCGTATGTTTTTTCGTATGTCTTTTCGTATGTTTCCCCATATACAAATATGGGAAAGGGATTTAATTTTATTCTAAAGGGATTTAATTTCTTTCGCATGTTTCTTTCGTATGTCTTTTCGTATGTTTTCCCATATACAAATATGGGAAACCTATTTGTATATAATAATTACATCACTGAAGATTATTGCCATAGACTGGTTTGTGTCCCCCCCCACCCCCCGCCCAATTTCGTATGTTGAAACCTAAGCCCCAGCATGATGGTGTTTGGAATCGGGGCCCTTGGGAGGTGTTTCGGTCATGAGGGTAGAGCCCTCATGAAGGGGATTGGTGCCTTTACAAAAGAGATTCCAGAGAGTTCCCCTGGGTCTTCTGTCACGTGAGGACACAACAAGAAGATGGCTGTGTATGAACCAGGAAGCTGGTCCTCGCCAGACACTCAATCTGCCCACATCTTCCAGCCCCTAGAACTCTGAGAAACAAATGTTTGTTGTTGAAGCAACCCAGCCTGTGGTATTTTGTTATCACCTGAACAGACTAAAAAAAAATTATAATCTTATAAGTACTCTGTAATGTCACATTAGAAAGTATTATTGATAACAGCACGCAATAAAATGGACCTATAATAATTTAATATGATGTTCTTAATGTAAAAAGATGGAAAATATCTGAGGAAGATGGAAAAATACACAGTTAAGTGGCTGAAGAGTTGTTTAATGGATTAGCGTCAACCAGAGAAAGTCGAATGGTTGAGTATGGGATATTACAGAACCACCTTGGGAGCTAATTAGAGGTGCGAATTCCACCTACTGGACCTATTGAATCACTGTGGGGAGGGGCCTGGGGATCGCCATTTGAAACAGATCTCCAACCAGGCGATTCTCAAGCCCCCCACAGGTCTCCATCTGTAGACCTGACTTCTCTGCCGATTCTGGACTTGTATCCCCAGCAGCTTTCTCAGTATCTCCACTTGGAGGTCTACCAAGAATCTCAAACATCATTTGCCTAAAATAGCATACTTTATCCTCCAAAATCTCCTCTCCCTGCCGTAAATGGCATCACCATCCATCTAGATGTTTGTCCAAAATTTAGGAGTCATTCCTCTTTCCCTCAAATCCTATATTGATTTTCCCTCTGAAGGAAAATACCCTTCTACCACTCCTCACCATGGCCACCCCACTACCCCTGGTCTAAGTCAACACCACTCTCCTCTGGGCTACTGCAGTTACCACCCCTGGTCTCCCTGCCTCCACTTCTGCTCCATTCCTTCTTCTTAGAGCAACCAGTCTCATCTTGCTGTCATTTGGGGCAGTTGATCCCCAATTTCTTACCTTGGCCCGCAGGCCCTCAGTCTGGTTCCTGTCTGCCTCGGTTCATGGCTCCCTCTCTGACTCCTCCACGAGGAGGCCTTCTGGGCTTTCTCTTGTATCCTGTTAGCACACCAAGCTCGTTTCCGTCTCAGGACCTTTGCACTTGACATAGCAGCCTCTGTTTCCTCATTCAGGCTTCTCCTTAAGGATCATCTTCTCAGAGAAGCCTTCCTGTCAATCCCAGCTCGCTCTCTACCTTTTTCCTGTTTCATCTGACAACCTAAAATCCTTAACTCCCTGTTTATTTTCATGATTATTATCTGATTCCTTGACAGAATACAAACTCCACATGAGCAGAAGATTTATGCCTGGAGCATTGCTTAGCACATTATAGGTGCTCGCTAAATATTTACTGATGAGTTGAACCATTGGCATAGCAGAAGAAAGCTGGACTTCGCCATCAGACCTGGGTTTAAATCTCTACTCCGTCTTGGTTCACACTTCCAGCCCTAGTCTTGAGCCTTGTGTAATAAACCTGGCTCCTGGGGCGCCTGAGTGGCTTGGTCGGTTAAGCGTCCGACTTCGGCTCAGGTCATGATCTCACGGTCTGTGAGTTCGAGCCCCGCGTCGGGCTCTGTGCTGACAGCTCAGAGCCTGGAGCCTGTTTCCGATTCTGTGTCTCCCTCTCTCTCTGCCCCTCCCCTGTTCATGCTCTGTCTCTCTCTGTCTCGGAAATAAACATTAAAAAAAAAATTAAAAAAAAAACAAAAAAAACCTGGCCCCTGTGAGCCTCCTGAGGTCCTTTCCCTACCTGATTTCTGTCATCGAGTCACTTCCCTTTCCCACTCAGCATGTTTCCTGAAGACTTTACCTGCCTCATAATCTCCTTCCTCTCCTCAAGGACTAGCATGATCCTGGGACACCTCACGTCCACCTGGCTGGAACAGCCAACATCGGACCACTGTGGTTGTCAACAGTGGCTGCCCGTTGAAATTAGTAAGGAAGCTTTTTGTTGTTGTTGTCGATTGATTTATTTTTTTGAGAGACTGAGAATGCGCATGCACGAGCGGGGGAGGCGCAGAGAGCCGGGTGGTGGGGGGGGGAGAATCCCAAGCAGGCTCTGCACCTTTAGCACAGAGCCCAACATGGGGCTCAACTCATGAACCGTGAGATCATGGCCTGAGCTGAAATCAAGAGTCAGAGGCTTAACCAACTGAGCCACCCAGGCGCCCCTCAAGGAAGAAGCTTTAAAACAATACCAGTGCTGAGATGCCTAGAATGAGGTCTCTAGGAAAGTGTACTCGTAGACAGTGGAATGGTGGTTGCCAGGGGTGGGGAGAGGGGAGTAGGGAGTTAGGAGTTAATGTACACAGAGTTTCAGTTGAGGGAAATGAAGAAGTTCTGGGGCAGATAGTGGTGATGGCCGTACAACAACGTGAATGCACTTCAGGCCCCTGAACTGTACATTTAAAAATGGCAAAAATGGGGGGGGGGCGCCTGGGTGACTCAGTTGGTTAATTGTCTGTCTTCGGCTCAGGTCATGATCTCAGGGTTTGTGAGTTCAAGCCCCACATTGGGCTCTTTGCCCTCAGCACCGAGCCTGCTTCGGATCTTCTGTCCCTCCCGCCTCTGCTCTTCCCCTGCTTGTGCAGGTGCTCGCTCTCTCTCTGTCTCCCTCTCTCCCAAAACTACATAAACATTTTTTTAAAATGGCAAAACTGGAAAATTTTATGTTCTATGTATTTTACAATTAAGAAAACCAAATCATGAAACGCCAGAGCCCAGACCCATCAGCATTTCCAGAATGGGGCTTGGGTGTCAGTATTTTTAAAAAAAAAAAAACTGCCCTGGTGATACAGCCGGGTTTGACAGCCATTACCTCCCGACTTGCTCCTTACCTTCATGACTCTAACCACTGACATCTGTCCTCCATTTTCAGCTGCTCCCTCCCCACCCTGGTTATGGGAGGTGGGCATTGAAAGTCAGCTCTGTCCTATGGCCACCTGTTCGGTCTTTCAGTCGGTTGCTCTTGGCCCCTCACAGCTGCTGTCCTTCTGTCCATCCGTTCTCCCAGTGGGCATTTCCTGGGTGCCCAGCAGTGCTGGGCACAGTGCGGACAATGAGAGCACAGAGAAAAAATGCTTGTGGTTCTTCAGTCCCACCTTCTTCAGAGCTCTGGTGTTTGTTTATTTATTTACTTATTTATTTATTATTTAATTTTTTTAAATTAAAAAAAAATTTTTTTAATGTTTATTTATTTTTGAGACAGAGAGAGACAGAGCATGAATGGGGGAGGGGCAGAGAGAGAGGGAGACACAGAATCCGAAGCAGGCTCCAGGCTCTGAGCCATCAGCCCAGAGCCTGACGCGGGGCTCGAACTCATGAACCGTGAGATCGTGACCTGAGCTGAAGTCGGACGCTCAACCGACTGAGCCACCCAGGTGCCCCACTATTTAATTTTTTTAATGTTTATTTATTTTTGAGAGAGAGAGAGAGACAGAACGTGAGTGGGGGAGGGACAGAGAGAGAGGGGGAGACACAGACTCTGAGGCAGGCTCCAGGCTCTGAGCTGTCAGCACACAGCCCGACGCGGGCCTCGAACTCGCAAACAGTGAGATCATGACCTGAGCCGAAGTCGGACGCTTAACCGACTAAGGCACCCAGGCGCCCCTCTGGGTGGTTTTTTCTTTGTTTGTTTAAACCCGACTCCATTTTATTGCTGCAGCCCTGGTATGGTCCTCCCTCCCAATTACTATTCTTAGCAACCCAGAGAGAAGGGATGCACCCATTCTGTAGGGAAGCAGGTGGGAAGACAGCAGTAGAAACACTACAGTTTCACTTACACATTACTTGTAGCTGGGGCTGCATGGATTTGTGGTTGTTTACCCTGGGAATGATATCACAGCATATTGATTATATTGATGGGTCAGTCTCCCGTGAGCACTCAGTTCTTCTCAATCTTTCTTTCGTTATCTTCAAAAACTTCTGATCAAAAACCGCGTTGGCTGTTGTTAAGACGTACGGGAGCCAAGGGGCACCAGTGGGCACTGGTGGTGTGTCTAATGAGTGGAGAAGATCAGAGCCGACTTTTCCAGGGAAACTGGGGGTCCCCCTCACCCATCCTTCAGAGGCGGCAGCTTTTCCCAGCATGCAGTAGGGCTGAAGTACAGACATGGGATGAATGCAAGCCCACGGGGCCTTTGGATCGCTTCTGCTCTAGCATCCGGGTCAGGTCGTTGCGTCCTCTCTGTGCTGGTCATCCCGCACATGGTTATTGGGTTCTGTTCTAGAGAAAAACTGTCTTGTTGAGAATTTACAATATGAAATGTTCCCAAAGGGGCAAATTTACCCTGGAAGGGTGAAGAGTCTGGAAGTCTTAGAGGAGTTGAAAGGGCGTCCAGGTGGCTCAGCTGGTTAAGCATTGGACTCTTGATTTCAGCTCAGGCCGTGATCTCAGGGTCATGCGATCGAGCCCCGCCTCAGGGTCTGCACTGGGCGAGGGGTCTGCTTGAGATTCTCTCTCTCCCTCTGCCTCTGCCCCTCCCCTACTCGCATGCATGCAAGCGTGCATGGTCTCTCTCTCTCTCTCTCTCTCTCTCTCTGCCAAAAAAAAAAAAAAAGAAGAACAGTTGAAGGGACAAGTGGTATTTGGCTTGGAGAGGAAAAAGCTGCTATGAATGGAAGAAGGGACTAAGCCGTAAGGAATGCTTCAGGCCTTTAGGGCACCATGATGTACAAGAAAATATATTCATCATATGTTGTTCCAGAAGGCAGTATTGGAACAAATGACTAAACATGACAAAAAAATGTTTTGGCTCTGTTTAGTGAAGATCCTTCTGGAGCCAAGAATAAGCTACTTTCAGAGCTTTCTGTCCCTGTAACTATTGAAAGTGAGACTGACTGACTCCAGGGCAGGAAAGGGATAGACAGTTCAATGTCCCCAAGACCACAAGACACCGCGACCATCATAACCCACCGAGGCCGAAGGGGAAGTGGTTAAACAGCGGCATCCTTAACCCCTGCAGCTAAGGAAGCAGTTGTGTTCAGTGGCGTCACACGGTTTTCACGTAACGAAGGGAACCCATTTTCATCTTCAAGCACGATGTGACCCTTCTCATAAAAGGGACCGCAGACGTACAATTTATCAATGCCGCAGACAGAGCATGTCGAGGCCAGATCCAGTGATCGCTGCCCAGAGGGAAGAACCAGATATTAAAAAAAACCCCAGCCCTGTCGCAGTCAGGCTGGAGGGCCTGGTTGCTGCCTCTGGCAGAACCTTCCGTGGGAATGATCCGAGAAGACCTCAATGCCGAAAGGTCGTGCTTCACTAGAATGCACGGTTTACGTGAAGACTTAGTAACAAGGCCGCCTTGCAGAGAGTGTGGGGGAGGGCAGAAAGGGTCCACGTAAGACTGAGTCTCTGGGAATACTTACAGAGTTCTGTTTGGGGAGGATCCATACACCGTAAGATCTCCTCGTGTTTGTGGCCGAAATATTAACGCCAGAGCTGGCATTAAATAAAAGAACACGGGTTTGTTGGTTGGTTAAATCTTTGCGGGGTAGGGAAGCACTTAGGGGAATTTCTGACACCAGCGTTAATTTTCCTGTGTCCCAGAATTGGAATTCAGTGTGCCAGTCCTCCTTTCTACCCCTCACCAATTCTGGGATTTATTAGGCCCAGTTCAGGCAGAAGGATGGCCCGTGCTGCCTACCTTTTCCTGTCTTTTCTTGCCAGGATTTGTCCCGAAACCTTTGAGCGCCTTGTTAGGAGATGATACCGCAGGGGGAGAGGGACTGTGTTAATTACCTGTGGGTCTGCTTAGGTGAGCTGTGGTACTTCCATTTTTCGCACCCCTTCCTAGGTGCCAAAAGTCACTAATGAAGCGGTAAAAGGAAATATGACACGTCAGTGACTCCTTTTTCCATGGTGTCTGGAAGGAGAAGACAAACAAACGGAAACCAACCAAACAAAACCTTTTGTTGTTCTGAGCTCTTATGGATATTTTGTTGCTGCTGATTGTTAATTACTGTCAGATAACACTTCGGGTGATTAATTGACCTTTCTTAGCCGAAACAATAAAGGCCATTTAACTAATACAGCAGAAAGCAGAGAGCTGTTCTGTTGTACTGCCATTTCTATTACTGGGTGATTCTCCACCTTGCACCCCATTACCACCCCCCCCCCCCGCCCACCTCCCCCCTATTCTCCTCCTTTCTGACCCACACTTACTCGGGGGATTATTCTACGAATATGGCCTCCAGTTCATCATGGGTCCTTCCCTGAAGGCTTCAAATCTATTTGCAAAGTCTATTTTTGGAGCCATTAAGATAGATTGTTTTACTTGGAAGGCCAGTGATTTAATAAGTGAAGGAAATCAAGGAACAATGCACATGCAGAGCTCATTCTTGCTGTAGTTTCTCAAATCTCTCCGGGCACAGTTCTCCTGTACTTGAAGATGGGCATAGTGGACTTAGTGTCACAGCCTGAACCAACTTTTCTCGTGCGGCTAGTATACAGAGTAATTTCTATATGCAAAATACTGTAAGAGATGAAAACACGAGCTGTGTTGATTTGACCCTTCAGGAGCTCACTAAGTAGCCATGAAGACAGGTATCTACACAGAGTTCATTAGGGGCTGCCCGGGGTCCTGGCTCAGGCAACCCTTCTCTGACATGGCTTCCCTCTGAGCAGCTAACTCCCCTCATAGAGCTCCTGGCCCACCCTTTTCCCTGAGCTCGGGCTCTCTTTTCCAACTGCCTCTGGCTGTCCTGTGGGCATCTCCAGTGGAAAATGCCTCACACAGAACTCTCCACGTTGCCTTCAAATCTGTTCTTTCTCCAGAATTCCTTCCCTCAGTGAAGGGTACCGGGCCCTTCCTCTACTCCAACACCAGTTTGGATTGCTCTCCCAGACTTGCCACTCCTCCACAGCTGGGCTCTCCATTCCCACCAGGGCTGCCTCCTCTCCTCCTCTCCCCGCTCCGTTATTTCTTACCTTGACCTTTGCAACGATCTCTTATTGTACTTCTTGAACCAGCCTCTCACTCCTCAACCTACTGTTCGCCTTGCCTGGCAAATGTGATCTCTCAATGGGAACTATGTAAATTAAAAAAAAAATGTTTATTTGTTTTTGAGAGAGAGAGACAGAGCACAGGGGTAGGGGGCAGAGAGAGAGAGAGGGAGACACAGAGTCTGAAGCCGGCTCCAGGCTCTGAGCTGTCAGCACAGAGCCTGACGCAGGGCTTGAATGCCCGAACCGTGAGATCATGACCTGAGCCAAAGTCAGATGCTTAACCGACGGAACCACCCAGGCGCCCCATCAATGGAAACTTTCATTCTGTTACTCCGTGGCTCCTTAAAATCCTTCGGTGATTGTGAATAAAGCCAAAACTCCTCAATAGGGCGCACAAAATCCACCCTGATCTGCCCTGTACCCACCACTCACGTGGAACTTTCTGCATTCCTATTTTCTGCCTCATCTGCCACTCAGTGCCCTACTTCTCAGCCACCTGCTTCTCCACTGCCTACCTTCCATGGCCTTCCTCTCTCCCATCCCAACCGCTCTGCCGGACCCCTTTCTCGTGTGCAGTCACTCTACGTCTGGTCTCCTCTCTGAGCATTTTCCGAGCCCGGGTGGGTAGACTTGGCCTCTCATTGTGTCCCTGCTCCGCCTGGGACTTGTTTGCGGCACAGACACCCTAACAGCACATGAATCTTACCTGTTCAAAGGTCTGACTTACTCATCGTCCGTAAAGTCTGCCAAGGTAAGGTATTTCTTGCAGCTAAGGTATTTATCCTGTGCACCCAGCTCAGTACCTGCCCCTAACGTGTTCGGTTCATCACTACAGAGTAAATGAATGGCTTAACAACATCTTTACAGGGGCCAGCCTCGAGAAAATTCTTAAATCATCATTTTTTTTGGTTTTTCTTTTTGCCTTATCTTTTCTTGCTTCTGAACCTAGGTGTTTAACACTTTCTTTTTTTCTTTTTTCTTCCTTCCTTCCTTCCTTCCTTCCTTCCTTCCTTCCTTCCTTTCGGCCAGTTACATTTATTTCTCCATTCCCTGCCCCATATACTGTGATAATCGCTGGAAAAAAAATTTAAAAACTCCAACTTTAGGGGCGCCTGGGTGGCGCAGTCGGTTAAGCATCCGACTTCAGCCAGGTCACGATCTCGCGGTCCGGGAGTTCGAGCCCCGCGTCGGGCTCTGGGCTGATGGCTCGGAGCCTGGAGCCTGTTTCCGATTCTGTGTCTCCCTCTCTCTCTGCCCCTCCCCCGTTCATGCTCTGTCTCTCTCTGTCCCAAAAATAAATAAACGTTGAAAAAAAAAATTAAAAACTCTAACTTTATAAAAATAAGTATTAAGTAATCAAAATGTTTTATTTTAAAAGATACCATGGTTAGGGTCTCATCATTCAATGGGCTGAATGTTTGAGTCCCCCCACAGTTCATATCTTGAAGTTCTAATACCCAATATGATGGTATTTGAAGGCTTTGAAAAATAATTAGGGTTCGATGGGGTCATGAGGGTGGAGCCCTTATGATGGGATTAGTGCCCTTATAAGAGAGCCCAGAGAGCTCCTCACCACCTACTGCAGACATACCCTACTGGCCACAAGGGGAAGCCTCAGAATGAAACCCTTGTGTGCACCTTGATCTCAGACTTCCTGGTCTTCAGCAGGGTGGGAAATATGTTTCTTTTGTTTAAGCTATCCCATTTATGGTATTTGATTATGGCAGCCTGAGCCAACTAAGGCAAAAGGGAACATTTGAATGGTAGAATTCCATGTATTAGGACAGACCGATGAGGAAACATATTTACAGAGGCTCACCCCTCTGTTCCCTCCCTCAAATCGCACCATCTAGGCACCTTGGATTACTACAAAAATCTAATGTCATCTGGTATAACCTCTACTGGAATTATTGAATATGGTCTAGTCCAAGGAAAAAATCAAGTTCATTCTCATAATTCTGAGCACATTTCTGGGATGAAATTCTTCGTGCCGGTGTAAGAGCTGATCGGCAAACCGTTTTTCTTTTGAAAAGGTTCAGGATGAATAAAAAAATGTATCCAAATGCCAGGAATATCCGTGAAGTCCTCTGATTTTATAACTGCTCTCCCTAAGCTTGTGACTCTTGGTGGTATTTCCTGGGATAGGTTTGATTTCTCTAGTTGTACCAAGAGATGATGAGGACTGCTCTTAGCTTGATAGGAAATGTAAAATCGGCCAGGGGGAGGGCGAGTGGGGGGCGAAATAGAGACAGAGACAGAGAAAGTTTGCCGATCACCGGACATAACCCTCCAATGCAGGCTATTACAAGGGGGGGAACTGAGACCTTCTTTTTTTTTTTTTTTTTAATTTTTTTTTTCAACGTTTATTTATTTTTGGGACAGAGAGAGACAGAGCATGAACGGGGGAGGGGCAGAGAGAGAGGGAGACACAGAATCGGAAACAGGCTCCAGGCTCTGAGCCATCAGCCCAGAGCCCGATGCGGGGCTCGAACTCACGGACCGCGAGATCGTGACCTGGCTGAAGTCGGACGCTTAACCGACTGCGCCACCCAGGCGCCCCGCTATAAGAAATTTTTAATGCTTGCTCTCTATTTCTCATCTATCATTAACCTATAACACATGGGCAAATGACCACACTCTTAGTAGTGTAGACCAATTGTTAAGTAAACCAACAGGCACATAGGACTTGTCCTTGGCTCTGTCCTCAGGGCAGAGGGCTCATTACCTTAAAATTGCCGAGAAGGTTCTAGTCCATCAAAACCTGGGGTTTTTCCTATGAGTTCACATTCTCTGGGATCCTTCTTACCATGGGAGGGCAGCACTTTGAGACATTGCTCTGGTTGAATTGATTTTTAAGTCTCCTTCATGCTAGAACTTGTTTAACGAGAAAGGCAATCTTGTAACATCTATTAGCCGTGCCTTACGAAAATGTGGCATAGGTGATGTGATGCCAGTGGCCTTTAGCTCCAAATGACCTCTTCTCTATATTGAAGGCTTTTCAGAGTGAAAATCAAAACACACAAAAACAGTAAAAATATCAAGAGTTAGCAGCTAAAGGTTGTGGAGATTGACTGAGAGTGAGGCCTGATGGGAACAGGACAAAGGTCACAAGTGGAAAGAGATCAGGATCCTGGGAGCAAAGATAGCAGAGAGGAAAGGTCCCTGAGGAACATTTCCATCTAGGGTTGGTTTTACCAATAAGGATTTTCACACTTTTTCATAGTTCACCTCACTGGCACGGTGGAAACATGGAGCCCAAGAGCCAGTCTCTCACCCAATGCCCCAGGATAAGCACAGGGCTAAAGACAACAGAAGTCATCTCCTGATTTTGGAAAATAATAAGGTCTACATTGGTGTGAATTCTTTAAAACAGAAACAAAATGTTATCTGTGATACTCATGGTATTCTTCACCATCTACCATTTTGTTTAAAAACTACTCTTCACTACTCTTGCCTTCGATCCACTTAGCACAGTTTCTTCTTAAGAATTCCAAACATTTTCACCAGTATCATCTCATTTTATCCACATGTCATTGTTGAGATACTATTATTCATTTACGTATTCAGTCAACAATTCTTCATGGAGGCTTCCTGTTTAGTGGCTAGCGGTCTACAAAGTGGGAGGGAGCCCTAGCGATTTCGTCTCCATTTATGAGAATAGACTTCAAGACAGAAAGTGCACTTGATGTTTTATATGTATTTAAGACTTAACAAACCATGATGGGCTTTGGTACGGGTTCCAAAGGGAAACCGGTGCACTCTTCCCTGATGCTAAAAAGTGCTTGCCAGTTTTGTCATGAAGAAGCCTGTGAAGCGTACCAACAGAGAACACTTTTGAGTATTTTTGAAGCAGTTTGCTAAATATGTTCATAATTGCTCTGCATTTGTTATTAATGCAGACTCTAGCAACATAGGACCTGTTAGAATTGAAGAGACTTTGGCTGAAAGTTGTTTTCCTGTTTGAGAACTTGCTTATTCCCTGTGTATAAACTCACTCAGTTCAGTGCTTCTCAGCTGAGTTCTGAGAGGCACTCAATCTCCATGAAACGCTGTATGTGTTGGCTTTCTCGCCTGAGGTTGGGGGGCTGGGAGCATGTATATTTAACACAGGATCTCCCACCGAAGAAGTGAGATGAAGTTGAAATGAATGACCGCTATTTTCTATTCCATAGTCACTAAATTGTTCTTAGATACAACTGCCATCCAGAAATAGTAGTGCAAGGAGGCAGGAGTGGTGGAGAAATCATTTTTGGGCAAGTGCAGGCAATTGCTGTGGAAGGTGAGGCATCCGGTGTGCAATGGGTGTGGCAGAAGTCTCTTTGCTGGGCTGGTTCAGGGTGTCATTTTGGTTCTTGTCCTGGCTCATACTGGACACACACCTTTCCTACCTGCTTTCTGAGTATGGTTTTCTAGTCTTTCCAGTGATTCTGAGTAAATTAATAAGTTAAAGACAGGTCTTATGGTGGGATTACATCCTGATAAACCCATTGTAAGTTGCAAATATTGTAAGTTGCAAATATTGTAAGTTGCAAATATTGTAAGTTGCAAATATTGTAAGTTGCAAAGTGCGTTTAATACATGCGACCTACCAAACACCACAGTCTAGTCTAGTCTACCTTAAACATGCTCAGAATACTTGCATGAGTCTACAGTTGGGAAAAATAATCTACCAGAAAGCCTGTTTTATAACAAGGTGTTGAGTATCTCATGTAACTGATTGTATACTGTGCTGAAAGTGAAAAGCCAGATGGTTGTGTGGGTCCAGAGAGGTTGCATATGTGTTGGTTGTTTCCCCTTCGTGATGGTGTGGCTGGCTGGGATTTGTGGCTGCCACTGAGCAGCATCAGGAGGGAGTATCGCACCACATATTGCTATCCCTGGAAAAGATGAAAAAAAAAATCCAAAATTCAAAGTACGGTTTCTACTGTTGCGTAATGCTGTTGCACCGTCATAAAGCCAAAAAGTTACGTCAAAATGTCATCAGTCGGGGACCATATGTATTGAAATTATGGGAACTTGATCATTAGTATATTGTATACTGTCCTCATCCTGAGTCACCTGAAGGAACATGTGCTTTTGGAGCATTTTGTGAAAAATTTATGCCAATTCCTGAGACTTCTTTCTGGCCATTGTAAGGTAGAGTTAAGTGAGTCCTAATTCTGTGATGTTGGGCACGGCAGGCAATCTCTATTATTCTGGATGCTCACATGGCCCATGCATCAGTCCTCCATGACACGCTGCTGCCCAGGGCATCTGCTAGCCCATTTAGTGCCTCTGGTAATAGGAACAGGGTCTCTTCCTTCAGATGCGCACAGCCCTGTTCCAGGAGAACACTTGGTAGCTGGACCCGGTGCTGGATTTTTGCCCCACTTGCCTTCTCAGTTGAGAGCTTGTGCGGGGCCTAATCTTGACAACCGTACATGGTAGACCTGTTGCCCTCCATGGTCATGCCTTCATTGACTCCTGAAAAGGGCTATAGACGTTGAAGACAACCTGAGACCTCAGGAAGTTTACAATTGGGTGGGAAAGGCAAGATAAAAACATGCAGAAAGGTTAAATAACATAAAAGAGTTTTAGTAACAGTTTAAGACAAGAAAATAGAACTACATTAGCGTTCTCTAGAGAAACAGAACTGACATTATTTATATATATACATATATATGTGTATATATACACATATATATATGTATATATACACATATGTATGTATATGTATATGTATATATTTAAATATATATTTATATAAATATACATATACATTTATATATATATACATTTATATACATATACATATATATGTATATGTATATATTTAAATATATATATTATATATATATAAATGATTAAGATATATATTCACATATATGATTAAGAGATTATTATAAGGAATTGGCTCATGTGACTTTGGAAGCTGACAAGTCCCAAGATTTGTAGGATGCTTGGCAAGCTGGAGACCCAGAAGGGCTGATGGTATAGTTTGGTATAAAGGCTAGCAGGCTCAAGAGTCAGGAAGAGCTAATGTTTCTGTTCAAATCCAAGGCAGGGAAGAGACAATATTCCAGTTAGAGCACCATCAGGCAGGAAGAATTCTCTATTACTGAGGGAGGGTCAGCCTTTTTGTTCTATTTAGGCCTTTACCTACCTGGATGAGGCTTACTCACGTTAAAGAGGACAATTTGCTGTATTCAGTCTGTCTGTTCAGATGTGAATGTCATTCAAAAACATCTAACAGAAACACCTGAAAACATGTTTGACCAATATCTGGGCACCCTGGGGCCCAGTCGAGGTTGACAAAATTAACCATCACAGGGACATACAAAGATTGTGCATAGTTAGCTGCCCAATGATTTATACAGGCAAACACTTTGAGATGTCTGAGGGAGGTGAGATGACTTCAGTCTATGATAGGTGGCCCTGGAAGGCAGGTAGGTGCGAAGACTGACACACCAGGCATGAGAAGACGCCTCAGCATGGAGTGGCTCCCTAGAACCTGGGACAGTAAACATCCCCCCTTTCCAAAAGGTAAAGCCCAAGCTCCATAGCCTAGGTATAAAAGTCCTCACAATTGGGGCCAGATCCAGCCGTTTGGGTCTCATTTCTAAGAGTGCTCTCTTTTTGAGCCAGCAGTTAGCAGGCCCTGCTGTGCGGGGTGGGGGGGGGGGGTGGGGGTGGGTGGGTACCCTGATAGATGCCACAACCAGAATAGCAGATTCTTGGTCCTGCCCACACTCCTGGCCTCTCACCCATGTTCCGTGTCCCTGGAACGAACTCTCTCCTGTCCTCTCAAATCCCCTCTCAAGATTCATCTTTATCAAGTAACTCTCTATTAGCGCCCTGTTTTACTATAAACGCTTCCCCTTCCGAACACGAATTATTTTGCAGGGTATCTGAAAATAGCGGCTGATCAACTATTTTGTCTTGAACTATTATCGAAACGTTTTGCCTTTGACTTTCTTTTAAAACATATTTTACGTTCCTTTCATCTCTCCGACTGGGTTATAAAATATGAGACCATGTTTTCTAGTATCTTAGTATCCTTCATGAATGCTTTCACAATAAGCATGAGATGTTTGCTGCTCACGTTCAGTCTTAGCTCGTGATCATGTATAAAAGGGGCATCTTACCCCTTGTCACAGTGGCTGGTAAACAGACCTGGAGTTGAGACACCTCGCCAAGCCAGCAGGGATTGCTAGGGCAGTATCTTCTCCTAACGAGAAAGACACCTTGCTCAGATGGTCATAAAGGGATTCCTAATTTAGCATTCTTGTCTGCAAGGATGAGGACTAGATGAAAGGGAGTGGCTAGCAGGGCATGTTCTCAGAAAGCAAAGCCTAACCGAAGTTCCCTGTGTAGTCGCTTTTAGAAGCCGAAGTTCTTAATTGCGAGAAATCTATAAACGGGTTTCCAGAGGGGCTTTAGTGCCTACTAAAAGCCCAAGTATTGACCAGGATGAAGGAAAGGAAGCACAGTATCCTCCTTTTTCATGCACAAGTCAACCACCAAGTAATCCGACACCTTTACAGTTTCACTTAGAGGTCACCAATGATAACTCATTTCCGAATACTGGTTAAGCAGAAGCAGATTACCGTGCAAGAATAAACAGCAGTAGTAATAAAGCCAAGTATCAATTTTTCATTTGCAGTCCCATCACTAAACTTTTAACTGAAACTGCCTGTGATACATCGTAGATGTCCTTCTACATCAATAAAATTGATTTGAGCAAGTTGAATCAAGCCCACAATTAGAGCGAAATTGGCAACACTAATATGTGTTAACGATAGGCGGGCCATCTAATTTTGAGAAATAGTAATGATTAGAAGGCAGCCTCGAACGCTTCTGTTGGACTTATTAGTAAACTTAACCTTACTGCTGGTTTTGGTTAAGGTAACACGTTCGGTAAAAGGAGCTCATTCTGTGGGTTATAAGCTGAATATTTTGTTACCGCCTGGAACCAATGCACTCATTGGATTGTTTTCCCACAAAAACAAGGAGGGACAGCCACCTTTAACTTGGTTAGCTATATTTTCTCTCCTTCACCACATTCTTCCTGCATTTCATTGGCCAGAGCAAGTCACGTGACTGGTTTGGTGGCCTACCCGGAGGAGGAGGAGCATCACAAGTTCATGGCCAAGCCTAACATTTGTGGACCAGGGACGTATAATCCTTTCACAGGGAGGGCAAGAACGTATTTGCAGTATTTTAAAATTTACCGTAGGGGCGCCTGGGTGGCGCAGTCGGTTAAGCATCCGACTTCAGCCAGGTCACGATCTCGCGGTCCATGAGTTCGAGCCCCGCGTCAGGCTCTGGGCTGATGGCTCAGAGCCTGGAGCCTGTTTCCGATTCTGTGTCTCCCTCTCTCTCTGCCCCTCCCCTGTTCATGCTCTGTCTCTCTCTGTCCCAAAAATAAATAAATGTTGAAAAAAAAAAAAATTAAAAAAAAAAAAAAAATTTACCGTAAAACGTGATTCGATTTTTCTCGTCAACTTTTCAAAAGCTCTTCAAGAGAAGACGTTTCTCAAGGCTAAAAAATCCTCCGTTGCTTTTATTGTTCTCTGAGACAGCTTTTAAGTTCTTTTCCATTCTCTAAGCATATTTCGCCCCGGTTGTATTAGCTGGACTATTAAGCTTCACGACCACAGGGACCGCGTCTGTTTTGTTCCCCATCAGATCCCTGAGGCCTAGCACAGTATCTAGCACCTAGAAGGCATTCAATAAATATTTATTGAATGAACAAAACGTTTTTTAAGGCTATAATCTGATCAGTGCACATTGCAATGAAAATATCGCCGCCCTTATTGTAGATCTTGTACATCTTGTAATGTGGCTTAGAATCATATGCATATAACCACATGACCCTATGCACTTACTCCGATTTCACTGTTGACTGAAACCTTTTCTGTAGTGGTTGTTTTTAAACGTTACCTCTCTTGTGTATTATTGTATAAGTGGTTTAACAATTTTTTCAATTTTAAGAGCATCTTATAGACAACACACGGAGAGTTGCTGGAGGGGTTGTGGGTGGGGGCATGGGCTAAATGGGCGAGGGGCATTAAGGAGGGATGAGCACTGGGTGTTATACGTAGGGGATGAATCGCCGGGATGAGCACTAGGTGTTATATGTAGGGGATGAATCGCCGGGTTCCGCTCCTGAAATCGTGATTGTACCGTATGCTAACTCACCTGGATGTAAATTAAAATAAATAAATCCTTTTTTTAATTTAAACTTTTAAAGTTTTAATTGAAGTGCAGTTGACATACAACGTATCAGTTTCAGGTGTGCACCATAGTGATTTGACAACTTCATACGCTATGAAATGCTTACCACCATAAACGAGGTCACCACCTACATTTTGTATATTATTGACTATATTCCCTATGGTGTATTTTTCATCCGCATGACTTATTTATTTTATAACAGGAAGTCTGTACCTTTTTAGTCCTTTCCACCTATTTTGCCCATCCCCTTCAGCAAATACTGGTTTGTTCTCTCTATCCATGAGTCGTCCTATTTTTATCGTTGTTGTTTGTTTATTCATTTAATTTGTTTTTTAGATTCCACGTATCAGGGAAATCACACAGTATTTGTCTTCCTCTGCCTGACTTATCTCACTCAGCGTTATATCCTCTAGGTCCATCCATGTTGTAACAAATGACAGATCACGTTCTTTTTTTTTTATGTCTGAATAATATTCCGTTGTGTACATAGACTGCATCTTCTTTAGCTGTTTAGTGCACAACTGGTTTTTTGAACCTACACGTAGACCTTAGATTTACCTCCACATAGAATGATTGTATTTCATTCAGTTCATTACTTCAGGCTGTCAGTATTTTCTGTAATCCTAATTTAGTCGCCCAGGAATTTAGTATCATAGCTATCATCTGCTAATCGTATGTAAATTAGGTGCGTTTACCTTTGATCAAGAAACTGAGAAAAGTAGAGCAGGAAACATCTTCCAAGAGATATCTGGTGGCACACTGTCTGAAATGTCCTTCCAATCTGCCATTAATCTATTCCCGGAAACCTAGCGTTCATGGGGTCGCCCAGAAAGGCAATTCTGCATGATTCTATGATGCCACCGGAGTGTGACTTGAGGCTCCACCACTTACTGGCTATTTAACATGTTTGAACCCTAATTTTCTCTATGTATAATGGAGGATGGCAGGATTGGAGAGGGCAAGTTAGATTTATTACACTAATATATGTGAAAGGCTTAGCTCCGTATCTGGTTTCTGGCAGGTGCTAGAAACATATTTCCTTTTCTGCTACCTCAGGTATCCATTTGTAGCTCTTTTTGTATTTCCTTTTATCGGGTTCAGATTAGAAGGCAAATCTGCCAAGCCCTTTGATTCAAGTAAAGTCCCTGCACCCGGAATACCCACTCTGGATGTTAGAACATAAATATAACCCCCATTCCCTGAAGTGTCCATTCTCAGGTAGCCAGGAATCTTGGAGGAGTTTCCAACTCCACATCGGTACAATAGCAAAGGTATATACATAATACTAGGAATGTCTTCAGAAACAGCCTTGGAATTTACCTGGAAAACTAACTTAGAGTTTCCTGAGATAAATATGCAAATTGATTTTAATGATACTCTTGGGCTACATTCTTTTCTTTTTGCTTCTCTTCTCTTCTCTTCTCTTCTCTTCTCTTCTCTTCTCTTCTCTTCTCTTCTCTTCCCTTCCCTTCCCTCCCCTCCCCTCCCCTCCCCTCCCCTCCCCTCCCCTCCCCTCCCCTTTCTTCTTTTTCTTAACAGACTCTTCTACCTAATTGTATTTTGCTCAGGCACATCCAAATTAGTTTGAGCTGGGTAACAGAGGGAAACTCAAGAGGAATTTGTCTCTGAAATTCCACAATCTGGAAAATCCACTTGTAGCTAATGAAGAGGAGCTTAGATGAGAAAAGAGAAGGCTCTGGGGATTTCCAGATGTTTCCCTTCTTTTCTCCTGGTTTCAAATGTCAAGTTCATTTTAACCTGAACTTCTGACACATTTTTATTAATGAAATACCTACGTACGTGCTCAGGACTGAACCGGAGTAATAAATTTAGGGTCGAACCATCACTCTTCACTTTAGCTGGATGTGGAAGTGTGCCCAAGTTTTAGTGCATCAGGGACACTGCACTTCACTTTAAGTACCATTTTATTTGTGTTGGGTTACACAGCCATTAGCCTCGTTAAGGTCCTTTGGCTTGGGCTCAAACCCCACAGCTGGGTCCAAGGACTCGGACCCACCCTGTGTTCCAGTGATAAAGGTGCTTTAAACACTTTGACAGAAGGCCCCGGTGTACAGCTTGAGACAAAGGTTGAAGCACTTCTGACTGAAGGGAAAGCAGAGGAAATAAGATGGCCGGGCCTGGGATTACCCGGTATGAGAGCTTTCAGCTTGCAGGGAGTCACGTGGACAGAAAGGAAGTCTAACGTGACTGGCTCTGGGCACCCGAGACAGGGCTGGTTAGAGTGAGGGCAGTGGGCAGCCTGGCCAGGCAAACTCACCCGACCAAGGGGTGTGAATCCAAACTGTCTCCGAGACTCGAGGCCTCGACCTAGGGCGGTTTAGCAGCCATTTCCTGTCGTTTGCTTTGTGCCTCGTTTTAGGGGACTCAGAATTTTCCTTGTCTACATTTTACAATTAAGCCATCTGAGGCAATGGCGGATTCTTCTGTGGATATTGCCATCCCTCTTGAGAGGAAACAAAAACAGTAGGAACAGCTACAGACCATGTCAAAAAGTCTAAATCAGATTACAATGAGGAAACCACTTTATTATATGGCGTATAAACCTTTATTATACGATTTATTATAGGATAGTTGGACTTCATGCATTTGGACTCCAGGGTCTCAAAATTTATGAAGATGGAGGCAGAGGCCTTGCTGGTCTATCTTACATTTAAAAACCGAGAAAGGCTATGGGAAACAGATAAATAACGGAAGCAGGCTTACATAACAACCTCATTAGGAAGGCATGCTGTTCCCAGTGTTTTTGTTAAAAATTTTTTTTTCAACGTTTTTTTATTTATTTTTGGGACAGAGAGAGACAGAGCATGAACGGGGGAGGGGCAGAGAGAGAGGGAGACACAGACTCGGAAACAGGCTCCAGGCTCCGAGCCATCAGCCCAGAGCCTGACGCGGGGCTCGAACTCACGGACCGTGAGATCGTGACCTGGCTGAAGTCGGACGCTTAACCGCTTAACCGACTGCGCCACCCAGGCGCCCTGATGTTCCCAGTGTTTTTGAAGCAAAAGTTTACTCAAAAAGTTATTAGTATGCTAATTAAAAGACATTATTGTCTATTCATCAGAATAAGTCGGTAAGCATTCCTACTTCCCATAATTTGTAAGCTTCTGTCCTTTACTGGGAGCAGTAGTTTTTATTTTATAGGATATTTCTTTTTAAATATTCCATAATTCAGACCAGGCTCTCCCTCATTACTCCAAATCATTAAATGTTTTATCTTACACTAAAGTGTCTGTTGAGGGGTTTATAAACAGACTAGTTTTAAAGATATCTGGGACGTGGCCTTTCGTATTTAATGGGATCCACTTCTGTGCATGGAAATGGACTAAATACATTCGGTACAAAAACTATTGCGCAGAATTTAAAAGATTATATTAAGGAAGAGGCAGCCAAAGGGGGAAAAATAAAACAGGATGGGAAGTAACCCATGTCGAATGGTGAAACAAACCTGCTAGAGAATTGGTGAGAAACCATATATTACATAGTGTTTTGGTAATTCAAGAATGTACCGGTGAAAAGGAAATAAAGTACCAGACGAGAATGAGAAGAACAGTGTCCCTACGAGTAGCGTCAGTTGAAGGGAATTTTAGGGGAGAGTAGTTAGTCACATACCCAGCCATTCCTTGAGATATCACATTGCAGATTCCATTTTCATCCTGAGTAATGGAGTGCAGACGAATGTTTTGGATGGTGGCAACGGATTGAGAGGATTATAAGTGGGGCTATTGAAAATCTCAGCGCAGAGGAGACACGTTGGTGCAGCTCCCATTCTGGAGATCAGAAAAAAGTAAAGATGACTTCATACCCAAATGCTTAAGTCAGTGCAAAGTGTTGGATAGGCTGATAGACGTCAAAGCCTTTTCTTCCTCCCTGGGTGAATGGTGAACCACATGTGATAAAATCAGGACCAGATGGCTCTAAAACAAATGCCTCCATTCCTCTGGAATAGGTGTACGTGTGTGTGTGTGTGTGTGTGTGTGTGCGCGCGCGCACGTGTGTGTACATTCATATATATGAATATATATCCCTGGCTGTGGCATAGTACAGAGGGAAGAACCATCATTTTAATTTTTTATTATATAAGATTTTAAACATACACAAACAGGGTAATAAAGTGAACTCTCACGTACCGATTACTCAGCTTCAACCACTATTATTATTCTGCCCTTTTGCTTCATTCATGTCTACCTCCACTCACCCCCCTATCCTCCACTCAATAATTTTTAAGTTTTTTGAGATGAAATTTACATACATCAAAATGTCTTAACTGGATACTTTTGACAAATGGATATACCTGTGTAACCTGCATTACCATTCATTCTAAGCCTCAGGGTTTTCCAAAGGGGTCTAAACAAGACTGAATTACTTGCAACTCATTTTAATGTAAGAATGGCCACTCCAATGCCAATGGCCTAGATTACGTGATCACTTTAGTATTAGATATGCTGATGGGATGGCAGGGTAAGGAGGGGTCTATCTATCTATCTATCTATCTATCTGTCTACCATCTGTCTGTCTATCTATGTAGATATCTTAAAAATATCTGAGGAGTAGAAATGAAAAGAAACACACCCTCAAGTAAAGAAGTTAGAATGGTCTATGAAAGAGGATAGGCAAGCCACACAAGAGAGAAGAGATTCATAACTTCACGGACTCCGTGAGAAAAAAGAAGAGACTTCCTACCTCTCAACTTTTTTTTCAGTGTTTATTTACTTATTTTGAGAGAGAGAGAGAGGAAAGCACGAGCAGGGGAGGGGTAGAGAGAGAACAGCGAGAGCGAGAATCCCAAGTAAGCCCTGCGCTGCCAGTGCAGAGCCCAATGTGAACTTTGAACTCACGAATCGTGAGATCGTGACCTGAGCCAAAGTCGGACGCTTAACCAACTGAGCCACCTTGGTGCCCTGTATCTCTCAGCTTTTCAATGACAGTTAAAGGAATCCCCAAAACAGGGCCAAAGAGATTACTGTGATCATCAGTGTTTTAAAACTCCTCCAAAGCCTATTGAAAAGACTGAGAATGAAGATTTGCTAACGATGACACAGAGCCCTCAGTGCATGTCTCCCCTCCATCCTACACCCCCAGCTCCTTCGTCATGGGAACTCTGCTTATTCTAAGTCTGGCTTCGTGACCTGGTCATGTTGTTGATCATTACTGATATTTTTATTACCCCTTGAATCTCAGTTTTGGGGGAAGATAGGGACTAGCAGAGGCACAATCCAGCAGAAGGCCATATGCCTTCTCCCTGTGCCACTTCTCACAGTTTCTTCCTGCACCAATTCCATTTTAAGGCAGTTGTCTAACCTGTAAGACCTACTGCTTTTTACTACACAGTGCAGCTGGAGCAGACTCCCGGAGGGAATGCGTCCATATTCTGCATCGTTTCCTGGTGAATTCCACCACCTGGGTTTTTTTTTTTTTTCTCTGGATCCCACCTACATTTGGCAGGTGGTTTCTTCGTCCTGGCTCCAAGTCTGTTCTGGTGATTGGACCTCAGTGCTGAGGCTTGGAACTTGGCTCAGAAATCTATTCCAGATGGCCCCTCATCTGCTAATCTCTAGCTCTTCTCACTCCCGTTTGGTTCTGGATTGGTGGTACGGACCACAATCCAGATTCAGTGATAGCTTTTCGCTGGATGGTTGGCCAGGGCAAGAAGGTGTGAGCGAATGATTGAATTAGGACAGCAGGTCTAAGGACAGGAGACAAGATCATTTTTAGGTCGATAGAAAAATTTTAGAGTTTTTTTTTTTTTTAAAGGCATCTGGTTCACATGGCTATCGGTCTCCCAAAAAGGAACACAGTGTGGCAAAATGTTAATATACCCCGTTTTCTTTTTTTTTTTTATCCACGATATGTAAATTATGTCAAGTTCAAAGACTCTCTATTCTGTTTTCCTCAAGGTGGCGCCTTGCTTTGTAGCTAAGAGGAAGTGAGCTTTAATATCTTTGTGTGGGCTAAAGAACCAATATTGATCAACGAGGTGTTATTTTTTCTTCCATTCTTTTTTACAAGCTCAGACATTTGGTTAAGAATATTGGTTTTGCCCCATAGATCTAATCATAACATTAAGCAGCATCTTGGAGGCTGGCCACAATGAGTAGGCGTGTATGTAGGACTTTCGTTTTCTTCAATAAACTCTCGCTTTAACAATTTAAATTTTAAAAATTTACCTAGAGAATATAAGTGTGTGCATACATCACATGTAACACACAAGTGCATATTATTCTTAGAAAAATTGAGTTTCTTTTTTTTTTTTTAATTTTTTTTTTTCAACGTTTATTTATTTTTGGGACAGAGAGAGACAAAGCATGAACGGGGGAAGGGCAGAGAGAGAGGGAGACACAGAATCAGAAACAGGCTCCAGGCTCTGAGCCATCAGCCCAGAGCCCGACGCGGGGCTCGAACTCACAGACCGCGAGATCGTGACCTGGCTGAAGTCGGACGCTTAACCGACTGCGCCACCCAGGCGCCCCAAGTTTCTTTATTTCTGTATTCTTTCACAAAGTTCCAAGAATTGCGAGGATATGGTAAATCAGTGTTTACCCGTATACTTTTGCATTTTGGTCTTTGGTTTGCTTCTTCCCCTCACCGTATCCAGTCTTTGACTTTCTGAATAAGAAAACCCAACACTTCTTAGTCTGTAGCCGCATAGAAACTCCTCCAGTTCCCTTGTCCATTCTAAAGAAAAATCTGGCACGTTTCTTTTGTTCTATTCTTTTTTGTTCTTCTCGCTGAGGGTTGCGTTTCTGCTTGATCCACCGTTCCTGTTCCCGCTACTTCAAAAGTACAGTCAGTGTTTTGCTGAAGTTGTCATACATCTCCTTTACTACTCAAGTGATAGTTATATTTTCACACTGCTTTTATATAGTTCATATGGCTGAAATGTTCCTCTTTTTCTCTCCTAATAAGGATTGATTTTTGTGGTTCTTCAACTTCTTTAGTCTTCATATCTCTGTCCCCTTCCTTAAAAAAATCTGGGGGCACCAGGGTGGCCTAGTTGGCGAAGCATCTGACTCTTGATCTCAGCTCAGGTCACGATCTCACAGTTCATGAGTTTGAGCCGCACATCAGACTCTTCGCTGGAGGTACGGAGCCTGCTTGGGATTCTGTCTCTCCCTCTCTCTGCCCCTCCCCCGCTTGTGCTCTGTCTCTCAAAATACATAAATAAACTTAAAATTTTTTTTTATAGTTCTATAAAGTACAACCACCAGAAGTCAAACTGCCAAGTTGGGTGTACTTTATAGAACTATACGGTACAGAAGTACTTTTGAATTGTGCGTGAAATCTGTGTCCAGATTTTTTTTTTTTTTAAGTAATAAATTTGCCACCATATGCCTTTAAGGACCTGCTTTGTTTATGCCTTCTTGCAGCTGAGGACCATTGCTGCTTTAGTTTGGGATCCCTGGGAACAAATGAGACTTTGAGCGTAAAACTGTACGTCATTTGGAACTGAGCTGCTTTCATACACTTCAGATGCAAAAATGCAAAATTATGAAAGCCTGACGTTGGCGTCATTGCCGGAGGTAGGATTGCTGAGCTAGCTGAAGGCTGACGCCAAATACCCCGTGACTAAAGGAATTCCCTCATTTATTGCGACCTGGATTTCTTTGTTTCTCCTGGTCACTAAAGCCATTTTCATAATGTGCAGTGATATTTGCAGCCCGTATATTCGCATGTTAAATCCAAATGTATCTCGGTTACTGTTAACAGCAGACTAAAGTAAACATATACCGGTGGCGTTAAAATAAGCTTCGGGATTCAAATGTTTACCCGACAGGCGCAAAACGTGTAATTGCTCTGTTTCTAGTTTCGCAGTATCTGTGCGAGTAAGCGTGTGCAAAACCATGATCAAAGTCTTGAACCTCTCCTTCTTGGGAGGAATTTTTCTCGAAAACATCCTGTAGATCTGGTTAGCAAGAAGAATCTCTAGCCCCGACCGCATTATATTCAGAAAAAGCTGTTTTCCTCCTGCAGGACTCCTCACTGTTTCTGGAAGAAAATTAGGGGCAACTTGAGAGAATGCTGATGTCCTGCCTCTGGAAATAGGTCTTCCTGTCCTCAAGAGCACCTTGCTGTCCAGGATGCCCTCAGGGCTGGGAGGGTACAGGGAAAAGTCCAGTTTCTCTCATGCATGGATCATGAAGACAGCCCTTTTTTTTTTAAAGATTTTTTTTTTTTAATTTTGTTTTCAATGTTTATTTATTTTTGAGACAGAGAGAGACAGAGCGTGAACGGGGGAGGGTCAGAGACAGAGGGAGACACACAATCCGAAACAGGCTCCAGGCTCTGAGCCATCAGCCCAGAGCCCGACGCGGGGCTCGAACTCACGGACCGTGAGATCATGACCTGAGCCGAAGTCGGACGCTTAACCGACTGAGCCAACCCAGGCGCCCCATAAAGATTTTTAAAAATATTTATTTAGTTTTGAGACCGAGAGACAGAGTGCAAGCTGGGGAGGGGCAGGGAGAAAGAGGGAGACACAGAATCCGAAGCAGGTTCCGGGCTCTGAGCTGTCAGCACAGAGCCCAATGCCGGGCTCGAACTCACCAACGGTGAGATCGTGACCTGAGCCGAAGTCGGATGCTTAACCAACTGAGCCGCCCAGGCACCCCTGAGACAGCCGTCGTAAGAGACCTGCACTTACTGAAGAGTTGACGGCTGCCTCATCTTATGTTAAAAAATCCGTCCTTTTAAAGGAAGCCAGGAATGCTTTCTTTAGCACCAAGTCCACTGGTTATTTTCCTTCTGAATAAAGAAGCTGGAGGACACCAGGGAAAGAGCGCCGCTCTGTTTTTCTCTTCTTTAAATACCGTACCCGGTGGAACTTGTTCGAAACACAACGTACCCTGAACACGTTCACCCTCCGATGCCGCCGGCTTCGAGGTCGGGTTGAGCTGCGTTTATCAGCTCCAGAAAAGCGATTCGGGTGAGTCAAAGGCGCCAGTCTCAACCACTGTGCTCTCCCGCTGCCTTTGTGGAGTCGGTAGGTGCTGTAAAATCCAAGCGGCGGCCCCCGGGGCTGCTGGAGGCTGGCACCTCCCTTTCCTTCGGCCCCATTTCCCATTAGAAGGATGGGCCCAGCATGGAACTGCTTTATGGCGCATGAGGTGTTTGTTTGCTTTCATTCATGTTTCATTAACCTCTCCAAGTGGTGTCCAGCATCTTTCCCTACATTTTGTGCCGTTTGTTCCTACTGCCGGAGGTATAAACTTGATACGGACTTTGAATGTTTATGGGCCTGGGCCGCCCAGGACTACAGTGTTCCAACCCCCCCCCCCCCCCGCCCCTGGCCCGCTTCCAGACGTCTGCTTTATAACCCTCACAATGATAGGAAACAAGCTCCTAGAACACCAAACCCTTCATGTCAGACAACCGTACCTGGTCTTTTGCTGGCTTTTGTTTTTCCATTACAGTGGATACCAGTGGATGGTGGGTCTTGTCGGGTGGTGGTGGTGGTGGGGGTCGGAGGACAGAAAATCCCTTGTGATTGACCGAGTCCCACGTGGGGTCACTCGGGTCAGACCTGACATACGATCAGGTGAAAATTCAGCTCCAGAAACTTGGAGAAGACCTCAACTCCGGAAACCATTTTTAAAGAAAATTAAACTTTCTAAATGGTTTAACCACATGTTTTTAATACTTGTTAAATGTCTTTTCTTTCTGGAAAAGACATGCTTCGAGAAAATGAAGAGAAAGATAAATATTTGGCAAAACAATCTTTTCGACAAATGCCCCTGGGTAAAAGCAAATGAAAGTCGCACTCACCACCAGGTTGGGCTCTGTTCTACACCTGCATTTTGTTTTTCTTTCTTCTCTCTTTATTGTGTATATAACGGTTTGCTTCATAGGATTTCTTAATTAAATATTTAACAGCACGTAACCGTGGGGGTTGGGTGATGTTATGCTGTGTTTTATTGCGGTAGCTTAATGTGTATTTGTACTTTGTGGTGGTGTTTTAACCCACGCGGAGGGCTCCCTTCCATACTGAGACCCGAGTGCATCTCCTGGGGAGGACCTTAAGTCCCTTAGTTCAGAGAGCCAAGCTATGGCAGGGCTAACATATGGACCCTTATGTGTCCCACTTCAATTGTTACCCTTAGGGAGCGCTCCCTTTGGCTTACTGGGGAAAGGGTACCTGTTGCTTTGTCACTCGTTTTAGAAAGTTTGATTTGTGTGGGGGAGGGTGACAGAGATAGGGGAATGGCCTGCAGCAGGCCAGGTGCAAAGACAGTTGATTATTCGCAACAGGGAAATTGTCACCGACTGAGCGAGAGTCACCGAGCAGCCAGCTGGGCTTGAGAAGGACTTTGCCGCTTTCGGTGTGTGTGCAGATACGTGCTGGGGTGGTGACGGGAGGCAGAGGGTGGAATGCTAAGGACCTCGAATTGGCCCAGGGAACTAAAAGTCCGATCTCTAGAGAGATGGTTTGTTCAAAGGCGAGTTGGCGTTCGGGCACGGGTTCTTCTTTCTGCAAGATGAGTGACGGCAGTGGTGGGGCTGGAGGTGTGTGTGGAGAGGAAATTGGTTGGGCGGGGACGCTCATCCTCCAGGTAGAAGAGCCAGGTATGCGGTGGGGGTGCCGGGCAGAACTCTCTGTAGCCTTTTACCAAAGTGTTGAGCGGCAGGCAGCGTGTAGACCTCTTTAGGCTGTGGACCCACTGAGAACGCGATGACTGCTTGCTATGGAACCTTACTCGGGAACAGGGTCTCTTACCCTTGAACTGGTAACATTTGGGGGCCAGAAAAATCTTTATTGTGGGTTTTTTTCTGTGCACCATAGGATGTTTAGCAGCATGGCTGGCTTATGCCCACTAGAAGCCAGTGACCACCGTTTTCTCCCCCGCCCGGTTGTGACTGTCTCCAGACATTGCCAAGCATCCCCAGTGGCGGGGGGGGGGGGGGACGGTAAAAGCAAGCCTGGTCTGAGGACGCCAACTCTGGAAATATACAGGTACATCCAAAGTTTCCAAAGGGTGGGGTGTGCTGACTCTTGAAGCCTATTCATGGTTCTCCCAAGGGTTAATATAATATTAAAATATCTCTAGGACCTTCTCTTCTGACTTTTCAGAGAAGCTCAATCTCTATAGCCTTAGAATCAGGGATCTAAGAGCCGCCACAGGCCCACTTAACGCTACCAACTTTGTGAAAGGTATGGAGAACTTTTATCCGTTAACAAGGATGGGGGGGGGCAATTAAGGTTCATAAAATTTTAATTACCCATCTCTGGTCACACGAAAATGATTTGCCTACGATGTCAGGAGGTACAAGAATCCAGATTCCATGTTTCCTGGGACAGATATATCTTTGTTTAATGGTTCTAGGCCACCAGCCTGTGAAATTTGAGTGAAGCCACCATGACTGATGAATGCATCATTACATTGCACGGCCTCTTTCTTCTATCTTTCTCTTCCCTCATACAGTCTTGAGGAGCAGTCATCTTATCCCTGTTTGGAAAACTACGTTAGTCTTCAGGCATCCCAGACATATTTTAGAGTGCCTCCTTACCATTCCACTTTCTCAGAGAATGGTCTCTGCCAGGTGAGCAGTGGGCCAGATGTCCCTGCTTTTCCCTCTACCCACAAGTGTGAACGCTGACCTGGGAAGAAAGGGCCTATCTCTAAGTAAATTGAGGACCCGTAACTTGTAGCCTGAATCAGAAGGATAAGCCCGACCAATTGACATCCCTCCCTGGGAATTTGAACTTAGTGACACAGAGGAAAGTGAACCTGTTGGTGGCGACTAAGAGAGAGGAGTTGTAGTTGAGAATCTCTTGCCACGGAGCCCTCCAGGGCTTCTTGGAATCCAAGGTCGGTCTCCAGACTCAACCTCAGGAAGGATCAGTATCGTTAGAGTTCCTGCACTCAGTGTAGCTAGAAAGATCCCTCATTGAGCCCCTTAATAAATATGCATTACACTCAACCTAGGGGGCCCTCAGATGCGGCTGCCTTTCTGCTGGATATTGTCCGCACACAGGCGAATAGGATTTTGACTGAATTATAAGGACTGTCCTATTTGAGGTATTTTAAGGCAGCATTTCCCACAGAATAGCAGGCGTTGTTGCCGGTGTATCATCCGTAGGATTTTTCTACGTGAACAGGGACCTCCAGGTCTGTTCATGATGATTAGGGTGGATGTCAGCTATGGATTTGGGACATGCTGGCCAGTAATAGCCTTACTATGGGAAGTCAGATGTGGCCAAAGGACAGATGTGTGTATGTCTCTTCAGGCGTGGGTGTTCTAGGGTCATTTAGTGTCTTTTTGGCCGAGTTTACAATACTCGTGACCCAGTGAGGAAACTGAATTGACCACCAGAGTGAATGCCTATGCTCATGTTTTGTGCTGTGGGGGTATTTCCTGAAAATAGTGTTTTATTCACCCGGACGGTGGCTGTCTTCCCTTCAAAACCCTGGATACTATTTAGCAGTGCACCGTAACGGTGGTCGTACGGCCTCTAGGTTGGGAGGCATATTGAAGACAGGTGGGGGGCAATTTTGACGGAGACATGATTGAAGAACACTGCTGTCATTTATGATCAGGGGCCAGGGATGCTAGATATTGAAGATTTGTGCCATGACCCACACAAATTTTGCATTCTCTCAAGGTCTATGTGTGATGATCTGAACTTCAGACCTACTTCCATTTAACTTAAAAGCACCAAGCAGTCGGGCTAGGTGTCAGCGGTCACTGAAACTTCTAGGAACACGACCACCATTTACAGAGGAGGAGATTGTCCTTTTTGTTGGGAAATTGGTAATACCAAGAATGTTTCATTTCGGAAAATCGTATCGACTGATGATACCAGTAAGAGCTGCCAGTTTGAGTTGCCGTGATACAGTTTGTGTTAGTCTGTCCTGGAGTGGTGACATTCATGATCATTCTGTGTATACATACATATCTATCTGTTTGTGGCTATAGTGGAAGGACCCCAGTCTCCGTTTAGGTCTCCAGCTGTCCTAACTATCCTGGATCATGAAGGAGCACTGAGGTTTTCATCAAAGAGTGATAGTTTGTAGTGAGATGTTATCACCTTTATCTACGTGGTCCACTGTGAGTTTACATTTCCCTCTAGGGAATGCGGATATTCGTACACTTCTTTACATGGAGCCAGACCTTCATCTTCAACCACGTGAGAGAGCCAAGCAGGATATTCTTCTGCTGAAGAAGAACAAGAGTCTCTCTAACTCAATAAGAGAAAGCTTCTCTTCTCTTGGCTCTGTCTCCTTTGGTCCATGCCGGGCATGTTCATCCATCTCCCTATTTTCCAATAGCTTGATTTTCCATGTCTAAGCAGATGATCTGCCCGTGTGAAGTAGCAAGATTATGAGGACCAGGTCTCCACAACTGTCCTCTAGGTTATTTTTCCCATTTAAAGTTGTTTCAATTTACGATGATCATCCCCATTGGTCTCAGAGGAGTAGAAGTTCTTGGACTTCAGAGATCGAAGACCTCTACATTTTCCATGGATGCCATTAACCCTTGCTGCATATAAGATTTCTTCTGACTCCTTTCTTGGCAGCATTAAGTTCTATTCCCGGATCTATTATCCGCTGTGATTAACAAGAAGAAAGGTTCAAATAAGATTACCTTTAAATGACAGTTGAAATGACCTTTCATTTCTTAGCTATTTCTCTAGGAAAAATACAAACCCCCCACTTTACTGAGTACTTACTATGTATCAGGCACAATTCTGAGTTCCTTCTGTGGATTGTCTCATTTAACCCTCATACACAACTTTGAGAGGTCGATGCTGTTATTTAAAAAAAAAAAATTTAATTTTTTTTTCAATGTTTTTTTAAATTTATTTTTGGGACAGAGAGAGAGACAGAGCATGAACGGGGGAGGGGCAGAGAGAGAGGGAGACACAGAATCGGAAACAGGCTCCAGGCTCTGAGCCATCAGCCCAGAGCCCGACGCGGGGCTCGAACTCACGGACCGCAAGATCGTGACCTGGCTGAAGTCGGACGCTTAACTGACTGCGCCACCCAGGCGCCCCTAAAAAAAAAAAAAAAAATTTAATGCTTACTTATTTTTGAGAGAGAGGGAGATGGAGAATCTGAAGCAGGCTCCAGGCTCCGCACTGTCAGCGCAGAGCCGGACTCGGGCCCAAACTCACAAGATCATGACCTGAGCCAAAGTCAGACGCTTAACCGACTAAGCCACCCAGGTGCCCCGAGGTAGATGCTATTATTATCCCCATTTCGTAGATAAGGAATCTTGGAAGGGGCAAATAACTTGCCTAAGATTTCACAATTAATAAGTGTCCTTCTCTGTCCATCGAATGTAAGTCATTTAATACCCTAAATAGAAAGCATCCCAGAAAAATACAAATTGAGAAAGTATGAGAGTATAAGACTAAATCCATCACCAAGATATTCCATCAGAGTTTTGTGGTTGCGGTAGGCCTAGCTTTTCCCTAACTATTGGCTCTCAATCACATTCTCATTACTCATATCTAAACTATATATAGCAAACCCATGTCATCGAGAGAAGAATGACTCTCACGGTTGTCGCTAACAGATTTCAGCGTATGTCTCTTTCTACTTTGGCTGCTGTCCTACTTAATTGGCAAGTTATTCCTCATCAGAGAACCGGAAAGAATAAAATTGAAAAGCAAGTTACTTAGTTCCTCTGAACCTAGATACCTATTCACAAACGTGTGACCCTTGTTTTCCTCATATTTATGGCCTGGAGCACAGAAGTGTGGATGACTGTGGTTTATACTAACAAGGCCAGTGCCATGCTTTTAAATTCTTTCACGTAAGTTATCTTTTCTCTATGCTTTACCGCCGATGATGCCCTTAATCTTGGTCCTCAACTGTTGATTTTCAGAAGGCCCCGGGGAGAAGATGAATCCACCGTTTCTACTGAAAAACATACCTAAATGTTGGACACCGAGTAGATAAGCCGCATGTTGTCGGTTGGCACTCAGCCCCTCACAGACTTTCTACGATCTCATATTTCCGGGACCAGAAACCTAGTCCCTATATTACTCAGACACCCTTGCCAGCTGGATTCTGTTGGGTTCTACCCACGAGAGGCACTCTGGTGAGATGAGAGGTTCAGGCGGTTCGACTTCAGGCAGCGATGTTGGTGGGAACATGGGCGCGTGGTTTCTGCCCAGCAGCAGCACGTGTGGCCTGTGTGACTCATGGCTCTGAATGACGTAGCTTTTCCCTTTCCCTTCTCCGGCCCTGACATTTTCTTATAGTTACTTATCCACGGGGAACCTTTTGCCTTTTCTTATTTGCACCTCTAGCCCTTCCAATATTTCGTAATCAATTTTCTGTATCAAGTCGCCACCTCCCCTCCCATTTGAAATGAAGCGGTTTCCATTTTCTGGCCTAGATGTTGGGTTGAAAACAGATAGGGGGAAATTTCTTAGAGCCAATAGCATCGTTGTCACAGATAAAAGATAAATTTGATCTGCTGGCTGATTTTATTTATTGTAACATGAAAAGAAATTAAAGATAGTTTATATAGAGTAAACGGCAAGCAGGCATACATAAAGCATCTATCTAGCCTTAGTGGATTATATCCAAAGGACAAAAAGGATTGCCATAAAACAAACAAGCAAGCCAACAATCAAAAGGAGAAAAGCATCTTAAACTATTTTTACTTATGTAGCTGGAAGTGTCGGTATTGTTTTCTGAGTTTCTTCTAGAGCAGTATATGTAAAACAAATAAATAGTTATGTTGATGTCATGGTGCATGAAGTTTTTCAGAATGGAAAAAAAGCGATCCATGAGGTTACGTTAAAAATTCTGTGGTCTTTGGGGCGCCTGGGTGGCGCAGTCGGTTGAGTGTCCGACTTCAGCCAGGTCACGATCTCGCGGTCCGGGAGTTCGAGCCCCGCGTCAGGCTCTGGGCTGATGGCTCGGAGCCTGGAGCCTGTTTCCGATTCTGTGTCTCCCTCTCTCTCTGCCCCTCCCCCGTTCGTGCTCTGTCTCTCTCTGTCCCAAAAATAAATAAACGTTGGGAAAAAAAAATTAAAAAAAAAAATTCTGTGGTCTTTGGGTGCCTGGGTGGCTCAGTCAGTTGAGCATCTGATTCTTGATTTCAGCTCAGGTCATGATCCCAGGGCTGTGGGATTGAGACCTGTGTTGGGCTCTTTGCTGAGCAAGGAGCCTGCTTAAGATTCTCTCTCCCTCTGCTCCTCTCCCCAACTCACGTTCTCTCTCTCTCTCTAAAATAAATTAAAAAAAAAATAAACAAAATGCAACTCTGTGGTTTTGAATTGCCATTGGAATTAGCATTCTAAACTCTTGAATTATCTTTAAAATTTTTTTAATGCTTATTTATTTTTGAAAGAGACAGAGACAGAGTGTGGGCGGGGCAGGGGCAGAGAGAAAGAGAGACAGAATCTGGAGCAGGCTCCAGGCTCTGAGTAAGCTGTCAGCACAGAGCCTGATGCGGGGCTCGAACTCACAAACCGGTGAGATCAAGACCCGAGCCAAAGTTGAACGCTTAACCAACTGAGCCACCCAGGTGCCCCCCCACCTTTTTAAAAATTTTCTTAAAAAATGTTTATTTAATTTTGAGTGAGACAGAGATAGAGTGTGAGCGGGGCAGGGGCAGAGAGAAAGACAGTTAAAAAAACATTTTTTTTTAATGTTTATTTATTTTTGAGAGAGACAGAGACAGGTATCTTTAATAATGTACTTCCTATCTCTGTCCCCCCAGAAGGACTAAAAGCAATGACCAATCCATTAGCAATGAGCACCTTCCATGCCCAGATTGCCATTTCTAAATATCATTTCCCAATTTAAAGAATCAGGGTTTTTTGGAAAAATAAGTGATTCTAGGCCTGGGGCAGGAAATGTACAAGATGATTCTAAAACATCTTGCCATGTCATGAAGCAAGGAAGCTATCAAAGACCAATGGTGTTGTGTCAAAAAAAAACTCAGGTGCCAAGTTGAAAAAGTTCCCATTGGCTAATTGTGGGTCAATTTGCACATCAATAAGAGTAATAACTATAATGGATTAAAGCACACAAAATATGCTGTAATACATGAGATTGTAATAATAATTTAAAAATAGGAAACATTATTGGCCATCTTTGGAGGATGCCAAAGAGTCAACTCGTATCGTGGCTAAATAATTCTTTTATTCTGCCCTTCTTATATGACTTGTATTGCACAGTAATCAAATAATTGATTAGAGGAAATTCTTCTTTATAAAAGGACCAGATAACAAAAGAAGGAAGGATAGAATTAGAATATCAGCTTGCTGTAATCCCTAATAAATTAATGGATTTAGGCAGTACACATCGATGATGACTAACACTACAAAAAGAGAGTGAACCAGATAGAACATTAAAATACACACCACCATCTTTAACATACCCTTAGTTTATTTATTTATTTAAAAAAAATTTTTTTTTCAACGTTTATTTATTTATTTTTGGGGGGACAGAGAGAGACAGAGCATGAACGGGGGAGGGGCAGAGAGAGAGGGAGACACAGAATCGGAAACAGGCTCCAGGCTCTGAGCCATCAGCCCAGAGCCTGACGCGGGGCTTGAACTCACGGACTGCGAGATTGTGACCTGGCTGAAGTCGGATGCTTAACCGACTGCGCCACCCAGGCGCTTCTTTTTTCTTTTTTTTAAAAAATTTTTGTTTGTTTATTTTTGAGAGAGACCAAGCACGAGTGGGGGAGGAGCAGAGACAGAGAGAGAGAGAGGGAGACAGAGAATCTGAAACAGGCTCCAGGCTCTGAGCTGTCAGCACAGAGCCAGATGCAGGGCTCAGACCCAGGAAGCGCTAGACATGACGTGAACCGAAGTTGGATGCTTAACTGACTGAGCCACCCAGGCATCCCTTGTGGTCATGTTGTAAAAGAGTCTTTATCTCTCACGGATATTGAAGTATCTGTGGGGAAACGATACCTGGAATTTGCTTCAAAATAATCCAGGGAAGGGAGAATGATAAAGATACATACAAATCAGGGGCGTCTGGGTGGCTCAGTCGGTTAGGCATCTGACTTCAGCTCAGGCCATGATCTTGCTGTCCGTGAGTTCGAGCCCTGCGCCGGGCTCTGTGCTGATAGCTCAGAGCCTGGAGCCTGCTTCAGATTCTGTCTCCCTCTTTCTCTGCCCCTCCCCCATTCACTCTCTGTCTCTCAAAAATGAATAAATGTTAAAAAAATTTTTTTTAAAAAGATACATACAAGTCAAAACTGGCACGAGTTGATAATTGTTGAAACTGGATGATAGGTCCATGGGGGCTTATGATATTCTTCTCTCTAAGTTTGTATATATTAGAAATTTTCTATAATGAATAAGTGAAAAATATCTGGAGAGGGGTAAGTAGATCTTAGTTTTCTGATTTCGGGAAAAATTTTTTTTTAATTTTTTTTTTCAACGTTTATTTATTTTTTGGGACAGAGAGAGACAGAGCATGAACGGGGGAGGGGCAGAGAGACAGGGAGACACAGAATCGGAAACAGGCTCCAGGCTCTGAGCCATCAGCCCAGAGCCCGACACGGGGCTCGAACTCACAGACCGCGAGATCGTGACCTGGCTGAAGTCGGACGCTTAACTGACTGCGCCACCCAGGAGCCCCCTGATTTCGGGAAATTTAATGAATTCGGCTGTCAGTGATTGCTGTCTACCGAGTTCCTTGGATATTTCCGGGTATGGGGTCTACACCAGAAATTAAATACATTTTGGAACCAACGTGGCGTGCTACAACTTGAAAGATATGGACAGCTAGTAGCCTCAAAAGGAGTGTGTTTACAATTGCTGTTTTAACAAATTACAACAAATTAAGTGGCTTAAAACAATATACATTTATTTTATCTTAAAGTTCTGGAGGTCAGGAGTCCAAAATGAGTTTCACTGAGCTCACATTGGGTGTCAGCAGGCTAGTGTTCTTTCTGAAAGCTCCAGTGAGGAATCTGTTCTTTGCTGTTTCTGTCTCCCGGAGGCTGCCTCCGTTTCTTAGGCCCATGTCTGTATCACTCTGATCTCTGCTTCTGTTCTCACATCGCTCCTCTGACTCTGCTCTTTTCTCTCTCCCTTACAAGAACCCTTGTGATTACATTGGTCTCACCTGGAGAATTCAAGGTAGTCTCATCATCTCAAAATCTTCCGCTTAATCGCATCTGCAAAGACTTTTTTCTTTTTTCTTTTTGCCGTCTAAGGCGACATTCAAAAGTTCTGGGAATTAGGATGTGGATATCTTTGGAGAGCCATGATTTTGCCTGCCACAAAGAGAGCTAAAGAAGTTGGAAGACAAGATTAATAAGGGAAAGTATACCAGTCAAGATTCAGCCAGGATATAGGAACCATTCTAATATTTTAAACAGAGGACATTTAATACAGAGAATTTGTTACACGAGGGAAGGCAGTTCTGACAAGTTAAAGGATGGTGAAGTACCCCAGAGTTTAGCAATAGCAGAAACTACTATCATTTTTTATAGGTCTTTTTTTAATTTAATTTTTAAAAATGTACATCCAAATTATTTAGCATATAGTGCCACAATGATATCAGGAGTAGATTCCTTAATGTCCCTTACCCATTTAGCCCACCCCCCCACGCCCCCTCCAGTAACCCTCAGTTTGTTCTCCATATTTATGAGTCTCTTATGTTTTTGTCCCCCTCTCTGTTTTTATATTATTTTTGTTTCCCTTCCCTTATGTTCATCTGTTTTGTCTCTTAAAGTCCTCATGAGTGAAGTCATATGATATTTGTCTTTCTCTGACTGACTAATTTCACTTAGCATAATACCCTCCAGTTCCATTCACGTAGTTGCAAATGGCAAGATTTCATTCTTTTTGCCGAGTAATACTCCATTGTATATATATGCCACATCTTCTTTATCCATTCATCCATCGATGCACATTTGGGCTCTTTCCATACTTTGGCTATTGTTTATAGTGCTGCTGTAGACATTGGGGTTCATGTGTCCCTTCAAAACAGTACACCTGCATCCCTTAGATAAATGCCTAGTAGTGCAATTGCTGGGTCGTAAGGTAGTTCTATTTTTAGTTTTTTGAGGAACCTCCATACTGTTTCCCAGAGTGGCTGCACCAGGTTGCATTCCCACCAACAGTGCAAAAGAGATCCTCTTTCTCTGCATCCTCGCCAACATCTGTTGTTGCCTGAGTTGTTAATGTTAGCCATTCTGACAGGTGTGAGGTGGTATCTCATTGTGGTTTTGGTTTGTACTTCCCTGATGATGAGTGATATTGAGCATTTTTTCATGCGTTGGTTGGCCATCTGGATGTCTTCTTTGGAGAAGTGTCTATTCATGTCTTTTGCCCATTTCTTCACTGGATTATTTGTTTTTTGGGTGTTGGGTTTGATAAGTTCTGTATAGATTTTGGGTACTAACCCTTTATCTGATAGGTCATTTGCAAATATCTTCTCCCATTCTGTAGGTTGCCTTTTAGTTTTGCTGATTGTTACCTTTGCTGTACAGAAGCTTTTTATTTTGATGAGGCCCCAGTAGTTCATTTTTTGCTTTTGTTTCCCTTGCCTCTGGAGACGTGTTGAGTGAGAAGTTGCTGCAGCCAAGATCAAAGAGGTTTTTGCCTGCTTTCTCCTCAAGGATTTTGATGACTTCCTGTCTTACATTGAGGTCTTTCATCCAATTTGAGTTTGTTTTTGTGTATGGTGTAAGAAAGTGGTCCAGGTTCATTCTTCTGCATGTCGCTGTCCAGTTTTCCCAGTACCACTTGCTGAAGAGACTGTCTTTATCCCATTGGATATTCTTTCCTGCTTATCAAAGATTAGTTGGCCATGTGTTTGTGGGTCTATTTCTGGGTTCTCTATTCTTTTCCATTGATCTGAGTGTCTGTTCTTGTGCCAGTACCATACTGTCTTGATGATTACAGCTTTGTAGTATAGCTTGAAGTCTGGGATTGTGATGCCTTCTGCTTTGGTTTTCTTTTTCAAGATTGCTTTGGCTATTCAGGGGTCTTTTCTGGTTCCAGAAAAATTTTAGGATTATTTGTTCTAGCTCTGTGAAGAATGCTGGTGTTATTTTGATAGGGATTGCATTGAATACATAGATTGCTTTGGGTAGTATCGACATTTTAACAATATTTGTTCTTCTTATCCAGGAGCATGGAATCTTTTTCCATTTTTTGGTGTCTTCTTCAATGTCTTTCATAAGCTTTCTTTAGTTTTCAGCATATAGATTTTCCACCTCCTTGGTTAGATTTATTCCTAGGTATTTTATGGTTTTTGGTACAATTATAAATGGGATCAATTCCTTGATTTCTCTTTCTGTTGCTGCATTGTTGGTGTATAGGAATGCAACTGATTTCTGTGCATTGATTTTATATCCTGCAACTTTGCTGAATTCATGAATAAGTTCTAGCAGTTTTTTTGTGGAATCTTTAGGGTTTTACAGAGTATCATGTCATCTGCTCTTCACAAAAGAGTGAAAGTTTGACCTCCTCCTGGCCTATTTGGATGCCTTTTATTTCTTTGTGTTGTCTGATTGCAGAGGCTAAGACTTCCAATACTATGTTGAATAACAGTGGTGAGAGTGGACATCCCTGTCTTGTTCCTGACCTTAGGGGGAAAGCTCTCAGTTTTTCCCCATTGGGATGATATTAGCGTTGGGTCGTTCATATATGGCTTTTATGATCTCGAGGTATGCTCCTTCTATCCCTACTTTATTGAGGTTTTTATCCAGAAAGGATGCTGTATTTTGTCAAATGCTTTCTCTGCATCTATTGAGAGGATCATATGGTTCTTGTCCTTTCTTTTATTGATGTGATGAATCACGTTGATATTAAACCAGCCCTGTATCCCAGGTATAAATCCCACTTGGTCATGGTGAATAAGTTTTTTAATGTATTGTTGGATCTGGTTGGCTAATACCTTGTTGAGGATTTTTGCATCAATGTTCATCACGGAAATTGGTCTATAGTTCTCCTTTTTAGTGGGGTCTCTGGTTAGAAACTACTATCATTTCTAAGATGGTAGGGACACAGGAAGGAAGGTGGTGGTACCAGGGCCAGGAGTTGGGGTGTTTTTGTGAGAATCATGGCAGAGACTTCCCAGTGGAAGTTGAGAGCCAGGAGGTATTGGCTATCTGGTGGCAAGTTGGAATCCCAGACACAACATAGACATCACTGGAAAATACAGTACATTCTTATTATCTGTGGTAGTTGTGTTCTGTAAAGTCACCACAAACCCTGAGTTGGCAAATACTGTACCATTGCTCCTAGGGAAAATATAGGGCTAGGTTCCTGTGAGCCTTTGGTCACACAGCATTTTCCTCAATCCATCAATATATAACCTTGTTTTATGTGTTTCTGTTTAAATGCTCCTTACTTAAAATATATTATTGCTTAATTAACATTGAACTCATGGCCAAAGCACTGTAAGTCACGACTAAAGGCAGCTTGTCTAACACGTGTATTTCCTCCCTAAGATATGTCACAGCTATCTTGTGCTTAGGAACACCAGATAGCTCTTCAGCAATATGTGTGGAGGCCATTTTAAACAGTGAAAGCACCAGTGAAAAGCACACAAACGAGAAAAACATGACACCAAATATACCATCAAAAGGAACCTTACTTACAGGAGAAGAACTGAAATAAGAAGGCAGACCGTTGCCTTGTTTGACCTCAGCTGGAGACATGTGTATCGGATGATTCAGACTTTTCACTGCTCTACGCATGTCTGCAAACGACCGTGGAAGTGTCACAAATATCAATTTGAGGATTACGAACGAATTTTTGTAGGTCGGCAAATTGGCAAATATGGAACTCATGACTAATGAAGCTTGTCTGCACTTGCCAGTATAGACGTGGAGTAGTACCCTGAATTCTTCCCATCTTTTACATTCTGGTCATCTACCGGTGTTCTCTGGCTCAATCAGTTGCAAGAGAGTCTGGGAAACAGAGTTGGCAGGAGAAGGATGGAGAACACATCTGATTACAAAGAGGCGACGCACCCCAGAAAATTTAAACAACTAAGATTTGATGGTGAAAGAGTGAATGGGAAACATGCAAGGACTTGAGGACTAGACTGCCTCTAGACTTATAGGGCTTCCAGAGAAGATGATGACAGGCTCTTTAACTTTCATATAACCGGCATAAATTGATTTAAATGAAAATAGAAGCTCTGGATGAAAGATTCTTTTTTTTTTTTAACATTTTTACTAAGTCTTTAACATTAATTCCAGTATAGTTAAAATACAGTGTTATATTCATTTCAGGTATATAGTGTAGTGATTCAATAGGTCTATACATTACTCAGTGCTTATCACAAGTGCACTCCTTAATCCCCTTCACCTATTTCACCCATCCCCCCACCCCTGGTAACCATGTTTGTTCTCTATAATTGAGTCTTTTCTTGGTTTGTCTCTCTCTCTCTTTTTTTCCCTGTGCTCATTTGTTTTCTTTCTTAAATTCCACATCTGAGTGGAATCATCTGGTATTTGTCTTTCTCTGACTTATTTCACTTAGCATAATATTCTCTAGCTCCATCCATGTCATCGCAGATGGCAAGATTTCATTCCCTTTTATGGCCGAATAATATTCCTATATATATATATATATATATATATATACACACACACACACACACACACACACACACACACCATAGTACAATTACTAGATTGTAGGGTAGTTCTATTTTTAATTTTTTGAGAAACGTCCATACTGTTTTGCACAGTGGCTGCACCAGTTTGCATTCCCACCAACAGTGCCCAACAGTTCCTTTTTTCTCCACATCCTCGCCAACACCTGTTGTTTCCTGTGTTTTTGACTTGAGCCATTCTGACAGGTGTGAGGCGATATCTCCCTCTAGTTTTCATTTTGCGTTGCCCTGATGATGAGTGATGTGGAGCATCTTTTCATGGGTGTGTTGGCCATCTGGATGTCTTCTTTGGACAAATCTCTCTTCGTGTCTTCTGCCCATTTTTAAATTAGGCTTTTTTTTTTTTTTAGGTGTTGGATGGAAGATTCATGAAAACTCCTCTACCTGTAAAAATAGAGATCTAAAAATACCTGCGAGAGGGAGAAGGTGGAATTCCCTTCCTTAGAAATGTTAGAGGCCAGGCACCAATTTTTTTTTTTAATTTTTTTTTCAACGTTTATTTATTTTTGGGACAGAGAGAGACAGAGCATGAACGGGGGAGGGGCAGAGAGAGAGGGAGACACAGAATCGGAAGCAGGCTCCAGGCTCTGAGCCATCAGCCCAGAGCCCGACGCGGGGCTCGAACTCCCGGACCACGAGATCGTGACCTGGCTGAAGTCGGACGCTCAACCGACTGCGCCACCCAGGCGCCCCGGCCAGGCACCAATTTATTTGCCGTTACTCAGTGGCTGGCCTAGCTGGCGATAGGTGCATGCTCAGTAGGGGCTGAGCTGGCCCTCGCTATAATTCTGTCGGTGGCTTAATATCACCTTGAACTCTGGGGAGTACCAAATGCCACTGCAGCTGCCTCGCTGTCCGGGATCTGAGAAAGGAGAAAAGAAAAAAACCCTTTTCTAGCAGAAGGGTGGTGGGTAGGAAGCAAATCAACCAAAGAAGATCATTTCGGCGCAGGGGTTGATGGTTTCCTTGAGTAAGTGATTTATGACACGGTGTTTTTATTTGATCTGGCATTATAGGGATAAATTATTGAGTGCTAATTGTATGTTGATAAGCTGTTCCTGCTTAAATTTATTCCTTCCTCGGTTTGTGTTAATTGGGGCATATTGGAACAGAAGGGGAATTGCCCACTTACTGCCTGGTTTGCTTTATGCTGTAGTAATCGTGTCTTCACCGTTATTCATGCTAAATGTGTAAGGGAGCTCCTACCGGTGGCCTTTTGGTTTTCGTCCCATTAATGCGTATTTCTTGTTTTCATAAATGACATGTTCAGGAACAACGTCACTCCTATTTACTTGTTCAAGTTTAACCCAAGTGGCAGCAGAAGGTAGGGTCAGGGGTGGACTGGCGGAAGGCTGGGGAATTTTAAATGCGTGTTTTACCATTTGAAATTTAAATCTTTTGTAGATAAAGCCATCGCTGGGGGAGGTGTTGGGGGTGGGGGGGGGAGGTAACAGGACAAGATACTGAATGTTTCCTGTATAGGAATGGACTTCTCCTGGCCCCACCTCCCACCCCCACCACGGCGACCACCCTGTCTCCCCGTCTCTCTGGCACGAAAGGTCTTGGGTGGCGAGGTATTGCGGGAGGCCAGCAACGAGAATCTGCGTGTGTGGGTGTGGGTGGGTGGAGTCGTGGCTACCCAATGCTTGGGCCTTGTCTCTCAGGGGTCTCTGTAATAAGTTACTCTAACTCCAGGTAAGTTGAGTGAGTCCGGATTTTAAGAACTCAAAATCTGGTGGGTAGGGTTTGGGTGAAATAAAGACGGGGATTAAAGAGTGCACTTGTTGTGATGAGTACACGAACCATAAAAGGCCAGCAGGATTATAAGGAGCAAGCTGGGTTGAGACGAAAGGAAACCCTAAGTGCAGAGGAAATAGTAACCGTCCACGTAGGCACACGGATTCAGTGGACCTGAATCTGTTACTGTACGTGGCCCAAGCGGAAGCTTGTGAACACTAATCCCAGGCACAGACTTTGCTCTCTGCCTTGGTTTTGTGAATTTTGCTGGATGTGGACAGAGCGTGTACCTGACGGCAGAGCAGAGAGAGGTGACAAGAACTCCTGGCCACCGCAGGGACAGTGGCGTCGCCCTCCGGACCTGTTCTGGGGACTCGGATCCTCAGTCCTGTTCTTCGATGGCACATACAGTCTCTTTCTTCTGGCTCATCTCTCGGAAATTAAAAGAGAAAAGAATTCCATTTAAGTCTTCATTCATGCAGTTTTCCTAGTCGTACTAGGAAAAAGCTCACTGACCTCCGTGCAGAGAAAATGTTGAGGATTAGGTGAGCGTGGTTACCCAAAGACACCTTACTCTGGAAGCAGTGGAAGACTCTGGTAATTGGGTAGTTTACCGACTGCCTTGCCTTAGGGGTGTGGACTGTCAGGTCAGGGTCATGTTGAAACCCCAGGGAATAGCTCTAGTTCATTTATAACGCCATTTGGCTATTGACTAATTAATTAAAACAGGGGTCATAATTACAGAAAGATTAGCTAAAATGTCATGTTACTATGAGGTACTTGCTCATTTCCTTCTGGTGAAGGAAAACCAGCTAATTTGTGGCAGCCCCAGTTTTACTAAACCTGCCATGAGCCTAGCAGCCCTTCTTAGGGGTCATGGGAAATAATGCAAAGAGGGAAGGAGAGGGAACAGAGCTCTGGGCTCTAGCTTGGGTTTTACTACTGACAAGACTCCTTCCACCCCTTCCCCAGGCATCTGGAGACTTCTCAGGGAAGATCCTGGCACCCAGGGAGCTGGGGCCAGGAGCCGGAGCCTCTCTGCAACAGCATTGCGTGGAGTGCCAAGACCTGGGGGGGAAGCCATACCAGCAGTCAGAAGAAAAAGCAAGGGTTCGAATGCCAGAGATGGGGGACCAAGTGAGATCCCAGAGCTGGGCAGGAGACACTAGAGTCAGCTCAGTGTCCCGTGTCAGTCTCCAGGTCCCAGGCACCAAGATTAGCCCATGGCCATCCCCGCAGCTTTAGATTGGAAATAGGAAGCTAGAGCAAGAGGGGAACGGCGAGCCCGTCCAGTGTAACCCAGAAACATGAAATGACTTGTCCAAGGTCACGCAGCTGGAGGTGGCAGTTAGATTCAGTTCTCTGAACTTTCAGGAAGGCCTTTTCTGTGAAAACCTCCAGCCCACCTGTGGCATCCAGGTCCATTCTGACCTTGGGTGGAAGGGATGCTAAAATCACCCAAAACCAACCAAACAGGGAGACAGGAAACTAAAATGGGATTACGGAGTTATTCGAACTCCATATTAAAGTGTTTTCCTGGGGCGCCTGGGTGGCTCGATCGGTTAAGCGTCCGACTTCGGCTCAGGTCATGATCTCACGGTCTGTGAGTTCGAGCCCCGTGTCGGGCTCTGGGCTGATGGCTCAGAGCCTGGAGCCTGCTTCCCATTCTGTGTCTCCCTCTCTCTCTGCCCCTTCCCCGTTCATGCTCTGTCTCTCTCTGTCTAAAAAATAAATAAATGTTAAACCGTTTTCCTATTTTTCTTAACCTGGTCAGGTATAAGTTATAGGTGATGCGGGCAACAGCCTTGAGAAAAAATGGGTTTGGATCATTCTAGTAAAAAAAGGTCATAGATAGTTCCTGCTCCATGGAATTGAAAGTTGACATCAGTACAAACAAACTCCTTTGGTTTTCTTGGGAAGTCTTAATCTTCTTGATTTGATTTTCTATCTACTAGGCTATTGTGGTGGAGATCTTGTAGGGGTACGTTTGCTCTAGACCTTGCTTTTCAGAGTGTGGTCCCCAGACCGGCAGCAACAGCCTCTCCTGGGAACTTGGTAGAGCTGCAGAACTGTGGCCCCTACTCTGGGCCTATGGAATTGGAATGTCTAGGGACGCGCCCAGAGATCTGTGTCTCAACAAGGCCTCAAGGTGATCCTAGTGCACTCTAAGGTATGAGAAGCCCTGAACTGGAATAAAAATTGCAGTGTCCAATAAGATAATACGAAAGGGAGCACGAAGTAATAGTTCAAACTGACGTTTGCCAGCTAGGAAACCCTGGACAAATGACTGTCCCTCTGTGCCTCAGTTTCCTTGGTTCCGAAATGGTTGGGTCCGCCTCATAAGGTAGTTGGGAAGCTCCAAGGAGATAATACAGGAAAAGCCTTACCCATATTTATTGAGTGCTCAGTACATTGTACTTATTAGTCTCGTGATTCTTGCAATCCCAGACGTGTCTAGCTCTGGTAGCTCAATGGTGTGAGTTCCAGACCTTGCCTCACGTTCTCTCTCTCAGAGATTCTGCAGCTCCATCCAAACCTTTGTAGCTGCCTTGGGGTGAACCCTGCAGGACCGGGCACGGGGCCTCCTGAGCATCTCCAGCGGCTCACCGGTTCCCGAGTCTTCCCGCAAAATCCAGATGGAATTAAACCATAGTCGATCCTACTTCACGCTATAGGAAAACAGGTGGTGGGAACCTTATATTCCGAGCCCAAAGTCCAGACCCATTAGCCACAAGCCCGGGTCTCCTCAGGCAGAGAGGGAGGCCTAAAGCGCAGCACTGGGACTGCCTTCGGGAATTCAAAATGTCTGGCCGTGCCGGGTTCGAGGATCCCTCTCTGGCCGTTCCTTGTGGCGACAGCCACCAGCATCCACCCAGCCCCTTTTGGAGCAAGAGGCCAGCCCCCTCTCCAGAGCAGCCGGGAGCCAGCCTCTGCCTCGCAGAAGGCAGACACAGGAACGGCAGGCTGCAGCGGCAGCTGCCGCGGTCTCCCTCAGGGCCACCCTAATGTCTCCCAGGGGGCCAGCCCAAGCTTGGATGAGCCTTGGGACATTCGGGAGCAATTCCGACTGGTTTAATTTTTCTCTCTGAAGAACGTGAGGGGCCATGTCCTCGTAATCATCTTTTTGAGAAGAAAGACAAGAGAAGAGAGAGACATTCTAGAAAACACGGAGTGTTCAGTAAACGACTCTGTGCTCTGAGGACACTCATTCATTCTTTTACTCTCCGGGTACTGGACACCCACTCTGCATGGAGCGCCGGCGACGCGAGGGTGAATGGGGCACATTTTGCCCTCGAGAATTCTGCAAGCTGGCAGGGCGGAGGAGGGCAAGGGGCCTACCATTTGATGAGCACTTGCTGTGTGCCAGGCGCTGGGCGAACTTGCTTCACCCTCAACCAGAAGCCCATGCGGTCCGCATTCCCACTCTCATTCTACAGGTGAGGCCACTGAGGCTAAGGGAGGGGAAGTGACTGACTTGGAGTCCCCCATTTGGAAAGCGACAGCACTCTGTGACGCAAAACCTTCCCTTCCTTACCAGGCTGCCTCTGCGGGAACATGCTCGCTCATCTCAAGTGCAACGAGCTGGACTGTTCAGTACCATGAGATGGTGCAAGTTCAGAGGACCCCTGCCAGCAGAGAGGGATTGCTCCTGGCTGTCATGCGGGCCTAGGACGCTAAGGTGGGGGGGGGGGGGGCGTGGGCCCGGGGGAGCAAGTGGAGGCAAGTTCCTGAGCAGAGAGGGCTAGGTGAGGGGATGGGATGGGCCAGGTGGGCCCGGAGCGTGGGCTACGGGAGTTCACAACAGGAAAGTGGGAGGACCAAGCAGCTGTTATTGTAGGTCAGGCCTTGCCCTCCGTGTGATCCCGGCCAGCACCAGTTATCAAGCAGGACTGGATAATCCGGGACCAAACTTGGAATGTATCTTGCGTTCCCAGATAAGAAGCATTAAAACCTTGTCAGGGTGTTAACCTTCGCTTTCGTTTGTATCATCACCTCCCTTCCCCCCCACATTTCCTCAGTGTCTACACGCGGATGAGGTACTTGGTGTCAGTTAGGCTCAGAACAGGTGCAAGGGCGCTAATACCCCTCCTCACCCCGCCCCTTTCTCTTGTCCATGCCGGTTCATAACGGCCACCTCCTGCCAGCATCGCATGAAAATATCAGGAAGAAACTGGCACCGGCAGAGAAGTGAAAGGCCCCAGGTGCTCTGACATGCATTGGGTGTTCTTACGAGGCAGTGACATGATTCCCGGTTTACGGATGGGGTCACTGAGGCTCAGAGAGTCCAGGGTGTGAAGGAACCAGCTGTTGAAAGCGGGACACTCTCCGTCCAAAGTTAGTGCCTGGGGAGTTAAGGGGCAAGTTGACAGGTTTCTGGGGACAGATAATAATCTGTGATACATTTCGTTGATTAAAGTTAATCGGTTAAAAGTTAATCAACTTTTTGTCAACTGTATTGCCACAGTTGAGGCAGTATAGTGAAGGGGGCAAAACAGACCAGACTTTGTGGTCAGACAGTCCTGGGTGCAAATCCTGGCAACACTTAGCCTTACTGGGTCAATCCCTACCTCCTTTGAGCCTTTCTTTGTTCATTGGTATAATCAAAATAATAGTCCGTACTCTATGGGGTCATCAAGTATACAATTCATGTATACAATGTAGCTCTGTTCTTGGCAAATGATATCTCCTCTGCCCTGTCTTCTTCTCCAGCAAATGTTTGCTTCCAGATGAACTGGTTTGGATACCTGAATATTGACCATTTTGATCTGCCTAGCTTGTGCCTCATTTTATTTACCCGAGATTGCATGAATACCCAAATACTTTGTATCAGGGCCAGGCACAAAGGAGCTAGGACAATTGGCACGATGGCATGGTTCTCGTCCAGTAAGGCCAAATGACCTAAGTAAGTCTGCACGGTCAGCCCTGTGAAATTGCTTTGGCTTCAGGAGTTCAGAGCCCATGGTAGTTCCATGTGACAGAGATTGGCCAGTGGTTCATCAACCTCTTTCCCTTTGCCTCTCGGCTAGACTATATTCCCTCGCCTCCTTTATAGTTAGGTGATTATGTGACAGCCAATAGAGCATGGATGGTCATGATGAGAATGCGGAATGTGGGTGAAAATCCTGGCCTCTACGAATCTCCCGCAAATCCTCCTCTCTTTCCTCTTCTGCTTCAGATAGAGGATCAGTGAAGGTCCCCAAGGCTGTGGAGGATGGGGAACCACTAGATGGAAGGAACTTGGGTCTCTGCATGACCGTACGGAGAAGAGTAACCATCCCATGTCCCAACCTGCACTGGACTGAGTGAAACATAAACCCTTATTATGTTAAAGCCACTGAGATTTGGGGTTCCTTGTAATGGCAATTAGCCTGCCCTAAATAATACAGCATGCCTATGACTTATAGCAAGATATTTCCAGCCATCGTTAATACTCTCTCTAAATGACCCTATAAAATCAAATACCCTGGGAGGGGTAATATATTTCTTTATATTAGCATAAATTAATTTATAAGCTTAACCTGCCAGGTCCACGCAGGGCCCTCTAGATAAATGGCACTGTTTTTGATTGTAGGTATGCCTGAGGTGGGGAGATGGTGGGTGCAGTGGTCCTCAAAGCTTCAGGATCGCTTGCAACTTGTTAGAAATGCACATCCTTGGGCCCCATCTCAGGTCTACTGGATCGGAAACTTGGGGAGTGGGGCCCAGCCGTCTGTTTTCCCAAGCCCTCCAGTGCTACTGATGCATCAGGCAGGTATTTGAGAACAGGAGGACTGCTGGAGACCTGCTCCCATGCAGACCAAGGGCACTGGGTGAAGGGGACAAGGGGAACGGGACCAAAGATGAGGACTTGGCAATTATTCCTCATGATTATATTGTTGATATGGCTCAGAGTTTAAGGAATGTGATTTGCCACTTCGTAGAGGATTAATTGCTACCCCTGAATTCTTAGTGTTAGATGGCTACGGCTGCCAGAACAAAAGACCACAGACTGCGGGGGCTTAAACCACAGAAATTTATTGTCTCCCAGTTCCGGAGGCTGGAAGTCCAAGGTCAAGGTGCTGAAAGGTGTCGTTTCCTCTGAGACCTCTCTCTTTGGTTTGCAAATGCCTGCCGGCTTGCTACCTACCTCTTCACGTGGTTGTCCCTCTGCGCGTGCACACCCCTGGTGTCTCTCAGTGGGTCCCGATGTCTCTTGATAAGGGCAGTAGACAGACTGGATTAGGGCCCTACCCTAGAAACCTCATTTTAACTTAATCACCTCTTTAAAAACCTTGTCTCCAAATAGTCACATTCTAAAGTACCAGGGGTTACGGCTTCCACATGTGAATTTTGGGGGCACACAATTCAGCCCGTAACAGCTATGGAATCTGGAATATTACTCCCTTCTAATTTTCTTGTCCCTCTTGAAACTCTCGTAAATAACCGTGGAGCCAAAGACAGTTACATGCTAAATTTAACATGTTGTTTGTATAAAAAGCTTGCTCCATTTTATTCGAACAGTGAAGTTAGGGCCGAGTTAATATTTTTGGCAGTAAGTTGGCTGATTGAAACAAGATCCAGACAAAAGTAACGCAAAAGTAAATGGGTCTTGTTTTAAAAGCGAGTTTCCTGAATGAATGTAGAGCGCTTGGCCAATGGGGGCTGGAAAACGATCTTATAATCTGGCGGAAACATGTTCGGTCCTGAGTTGAGGACCGGATAATGCCAGGGCAAATGGGAAAATACGTCTCTGAAATTTCGGTCTTTGGAAATCAACAGCAAGTTAGGCTAGAAAAATGAATTCCTCTGCGATGCTTTTGAGTCAGTTTGGCGTGTTGGTAAGCTGTGGTAATACTCTTAAATAGTCACGGTGACCGAGTAGTGCGGAAGAAACTATACGCGTGGAAAACAGAATGGGTGAAACATAGCCCGACAACTCTTCTTAAAACTCGTGTTTCACAAGCTCGTCTGTTTCTCCCGAGAGAAATCTTTGGCGTGTCAGACCACTGCTTTCTCTTTCATTCCGCATTCTCTGTTCACGTGTGTGCCCTCTTCCCTCAGCTCCCTCCTCTTCATATTAACTAGCAGGGGTCACGGGTTTGGTGCCCTCACTGCCACGGTGAGCTTTGCCATACCAGCCGCTTCAGGTAGTCTAAACTTGGGGCAATTTAGCTGCCTTTAAAATCCCATCGAATGAACTTTCTTATCATTTGTTAACTGCCGGGGCAAAGTTCACCGAAAAACATGTCTCGCAGCTAGCCCGTGAAACGGTGGCTGTTGAAATCTTGTGCATACGGGCACGTTAGCCTGTGCTCAAAATATGCTTATGGGGCATATTCTGATATGATTAATGTTGGCATCATTGAGCATACATTAGTGGAATTTGCATATAGATACATTTGAATAATGTTCAAGGACATTAAATGATTTCAGATTTAATAATGATCATAATAGCTAACCTTAAGTGGAGTACTATATGCCAGACGTTGCTCTAAACATTTTATTTGTGTTTATTTATTTATTTATTTGTCAAATTTTTTTATTTAAATTCTAGTTAGTTAACGTACAGTGCGATACGGTTTCAGGAGTAGAATCCAGTGAGTCGTCACTTTCATACAACACCCAGTGCTCATCACAATTGCCCTCCTTAACGCCCATCCCCCATTTAGCCCATCCCCCACCCACCTCCCTCCATCAACCTTCAGTTTGTTCTCTGTATTTAAGAGACTCTTTTTTTTTTTTTTAAGTTGATTCGTTTATTCCTTCTGAGAGAGAGAGAGAAAGCACGCCACAAGTGGGGGATGGACAGAGAGAGAGAGAGAGAGGGAAATACAGAATCCGAAGCAGGCTTCAGGCTCTGAGCTGTCAGCACAGAGCCCTAGGCAAAGCTCAAACTCACTCATTGCGAGATCATGACCTGAGCTGAAGTTGGACGTTTAATTGACTGAGCCACCCAGGCACCCCTGAGAGACTCTTATGGTTTATTTCCCTCTTTCTTTTTCCCCCTTCCCATTTGTTCATCTGTTCGTTTTTTTTTTTTTTAATTCTACATACAAGTGAAATCATATGGTATTTGCCTTTCTCTGACTTATTTCATTTAGCATAATACACCCTAGCTCTGATCATGTCATTGCAAATGGCAAGTTTTCATTGTTTTTGATGGCTGAGTAATATTCCATTACACACACACACACACACACACGCACACACACATATATGTATACACAGGTATATCACATATATGTACATATATATACACATACGTACATATATACATATACATATACATATATATACATATATACATATATGATATATATATAACATCTTCTTTATCCATTCAACAGTCGATAGACATCTGGGTTCTTTCCACAGTTTGGTTATTGATGATAGGGCTGCTATAAACATGGGGTGCATGTGTCCCTTGGAAACAGTGCATATGTATCCCTTGGATAAATGCCTAGTAGTGCAATTGCTGGGTTGTAGGGTAGTTCTATTTTTAACTTTTTGAGGAAGCCCCATTCTGTTCTCCAGAGTGGCTGCACCAGCTTGCATTCCCACCAACAGTGCAAGAGGGTTCCCCTTTATCTGCATCCTGGCCACCACCTATTGTTTCTTGTGTTGCTAATTCTAGCCATTCTGACAGGTGTGAGGTGCTTTTGATTTGTGGTTCCCCGTTGGTGAGTGATGCGGAGCATTTTTTCATGTGTCTGTTGGCCATCTGGATGTCTTCTTTGGACGAGTGTCTATTCATGTCTTCTGCCCATTTCTCCACTGGATTATTTGTTTCTGGGGTGTTGAGTTTGGCAAGCTGTTTATAGATTTTGGATACTAACCCTTTATCAGATATGTCATTTGGCAGTATCTTCTCCCATTCCGTCAGTTGCCTTTTAGGTTTGTTGATTGTTTCCTTGGCTGGGCAGAAGCTTTTTATTTCAAGATAAGTATGGATTTGTCTAACTGGAATGTGGGTGATTCATGAGAGAGTATTTATTACTCTAGAAATGACCTTAGGCTAATGTGGGAGAAGGGATAGTCATGGTGCCCCAGCTTCCCCCACCCCGGCCCCAGCCCTACCTCGTTTATTTGCTGATACTTGTGAAATCCCACAGTTAGAGATTTATTCCTTTGTTTCAATGCTTCTCTACCGCACAGGGTATTCTCATAAGTCACTTAAACCTAACCATGCTAGCGTGCACACCAGCTTTCCTGAGACGAGGTTTTTGGTGAGACACGGAGGGTGGTGGGAAAGCCGGAGGGCACGGGGAGTGGAGCACCTGGAGAAAGACAGCAGTAATCCAGAGGTGGCTTAAGACTCAGTTTCTCCAAAAGATAGTGTAATATCAGGGTCAAATTGGAAATGGTATGGAGTTCTGATTCTTTTCCAAATGATGAACCCATCGTGAGATCAAGTCCCATGTTGGGCTCTGTGCTGACGGCGTGGAACCTGCTTGGGATTCTCCCTCTCTCCCTCTCTCTGCCCCTTCCTCTCTCTCTCTCTCTCATTAAAAAAAAAATTAATGTTTACTTAGAGAGAGAGAGACAGACAGAACGTGAGCAGGGGAGGGATAGAGAGAGAGGGAGACACAGAATCTGAAGCAGGTTCCAGGCTCCCAGCTGTCAGCACAGAGCCCGACACGGGGCTCGAACCCACAAACCGTGAGATCGTGACCTGAGCGAAAGTTGGACGCTCAACTGACTGAGCCACCCAGGCACACCCCCCCCCCTTTCAAATTAAATAAACATTTTTTTAAAAAATGATGAACCTAAATCTTCAGCTTATTAAATACTTTAAAACCACAAAGATTTACAGTAACATTTTTGAGGGGCCATCAAAGGGCTTCTAAGTTGCAGACAGCAGAATTCAGTCCTGTTTAATGTCAGCAGGAAAGGAGATTATTGAAGGGTATTCAGGAGCTCAGAGAATCTCCAGGAGGGCTTGTGAACCAGGCACGGAGGCTCTGTCTGTTGCCGGGAGTGGCGACCAAAATCACACAGCGGAAGTGGTCCCGTGGAGACCCTTCTGCTTCTGCTCTGGGCACAGGGACTGCACCCGGAGCTGCCCACACCCCTGAATGTGGGGCTAAGTAATTTCACCAGAGCTGCCAAACTGCCTCTGGAGATTGCGTCTACTTCACCAGAATGGATTCTAGAAAAAGCCTCCTTGGCTCACAAGCTTCCATGGTAAAGTCTAGCAGCTTTGCATCCAAAGGGTGAGTCCAGAGAGATGCTCCCCGTGCCACGGACTGGCAAGGGGAGTATCTGGGACTCGGGTGATAGGTAGGCTCTCTCTGACCAAGACTCATAAAGGGCAGGGGAGTCCAAACCTGGGGGCCAGGGGCTTTGAAGGGAGCAAAGAAACCAAACGGAATGACAAAGGCTCCCACAAGGAGGGGCCTTTGCACATGCCTTTGATGCTGCCTGAGGGGGCGCCTGGGTGGCGCAGTCAGTTAAGCGTCCGACTTCAGCCAGGTCACGATCTCGCGGTCCGTGAGTTCGAGCCCCGCATCGGGCTCTGGGCTGATGGCTCAGAGCCTGGAGCCTGTTTCCGATTCTGTGTCTCCCTCTCTCTCTGCCCCTCCCCTGTTCATGCTCTGTCTCTCTCTGTCCCAAAAATAAAAACAAAAAACAAAAAACAAAAAAAACGTTGATGCTGCCTGAGTTACTCAGGACAAAGGGAACCTTAAGTGTGTCAGCAGCAAGGCAGCTAAACATTTGAAAAGGAGAGGCTTCGAGTTCTTCCACATCCACCAGCGAAAGGCCAGTGCGGTTATGTCACGAAATGGAAAACAAATCGCTCGGTTTTAGAATAAGGTTGATGCTTTAGCTTTGGACTTAAGATTCCCCCCTTCCCCCCCTCCCCCTGTGTCCCCCTTCCCACCCCTCTGTCTTTGTCTTTTTTTTTTTTTAAAGGGCCATTTCTGCCACATTCTCCGAACCTAGTGGGGAGTAATGCAAATAAATCTTTAAAAAACATATATTACGTGGCAAATAGCTCTAAGCATATGTCTTCTTATATTTCTAAAAATGAAGTGGTTCGGGCGATAAATTTTGACTCGATTGCAGCGTGGCTCCGTCAGAAGGGGCGTGTCATGTGACCATGATGACAGGCATTCATTCACGATTTGACGGCTTCTCCACCTAGAATCTGGCAGTCCGACAGCCCAGCACCTGCTCAGACCTAGCAGTGAGCAAAGAGCCCCTCAGCAGCAAATGAAAGGATGTGGGTATAAGGAGATGTTGTATCATTCAACATATTTTTTTTTCCGTCTCATTGTCCAAGTATGTAAAATTTAGCCTGAAACCTTCAGGTTGACCATAAAAAAAGACCTGAGGACCTCATCATTCTGTGCACCGCTCGTGGAGTTGCCTGGAGAAACCATTTATTTTCTGCAACTTTGCAGAGGCATAAAAATGAATAGGTTGCAAAGAACATTAACAATTCACTGTTACAGTGTCTCTAAAATTTGCAATGTACCTCCCCACTGTGGGGGAATCTACGATACAGAAATGCAACGAAATGCAATGAAAGCATCAGTATATAAGGGTGTATTTACCAAGATGTGTTTATTTCAGTATTGTTTGTAGTGGGGGGGATAAGCCCTTGAATGTCTATTAGTAGAGTTACAGATGAATAAATTCTGGCACATTCTTACTGTAAGCTATTATGTGTATGCTTAAAAGAGTGATTTAGATTTGTGTGTATTGACCTGGAAGGATGTCCATGTGTACTGTTTTGTTTTCGAACATAACCTCCAGATTTTTTCATCTTCGTAATATAACAAAATCTGAAGCTTAGAACCAGATCGCTTGGCCCTTTTCTCTTATCTCCTCCAAGTTCAAGATGCTTGCCTCTCTTCACAGCAGGCGTTCTCTTAGAGCTGCAGTTGGGGCTCAAGACATTCAAGCCTCAACACAGTCTTCTTTGTAGTGTCAGCCTTTTTCCGGGAAACTGGCTTAGTCTGCTCACCATAGCCTCTCTGCTTCCTATCCTAACACCGCTTTCCCTGGGCATACAGAGAATCTTTGGCTTTCTTGTACGGGGTCACTTTGTGGGGTTGGGGCTGGGCACACCTCTTGGAGAGTCCGGCGGGTCTCAGGAACATTCACCATGTTCGCCAGAGCGCTATTGGCTCAGAAAGAAAGAGCTACGTAGGTTCTTTAAAAAGCCGCTGCCAAAAGAGTGTCAGAGTATAAACCCATCTTCCTACAAATATCTATGTGTCGTATATTTATATCTGCTGGGTAAGCACTGAAAAGTATGTGAAAGAATAAAAGCCAGATTGTCGTTTTGCTGGGGGGTTAGGGTTTGGGAGATGCTTTAATGTGTTAGAACAAGCATATATTGGGGCGCCTGGGTGGCTCAGTCGGTTTAAGTGGCCGACTTTGGCTCAGGTCATGATCTCGCGGTCCGTGAGTTCGAGCCCCGCGTCGGGCTCTGGGCTAATGGCTCGGAGCCTGGAGCCTGTTTCCAATTCTGTGTCTCCCTCTCTCTCTGCCCCTCCCCCGTTCATGCTCTGTCTCTCTCTGTCTCAAAAATAAATAAACGTTAAAAAAATTTTAGAAGAAAAAGAACAAGCATATATCAGTTTTGCCATTAAGAGACGATACAGAGAGGGAAATTTCAGAAACTTGGTGAGGATTCAATGCAACAATACTTGTAAAATGCTTATTATAATCCCTGATATCTAGTAAGCATCTGAGAAATGCTGGATATTATTGTTTGCTTTTTTTCTCCAGTTAGATATAGCAGACAGTAGTCTGGCTCTTGCCTTCCTCCACACTATCCTTTATTGCATCTATGTTCTGGATGGCTGGTAGTCTCTGAGTGCAGCATGCACTCTGTCACCCTTAGGCTTTTGCATGTACAAGTCCCAGTCTTAGAAGCTCGAATTCCCATTCCTGCACTGGTTAGCCGCTTTGCAGCTCTCAGGGTCTCAATTAAAAAAAATTTTTTTTAATGTTTATTTACTTTTGAGAGAGAGAAAGAGAGAGGCAGAGAGCAACAGAGACAGAGTACAAGCGGGGGAGGGCAGAGAGAGGGAGACACAGAATCTGAGGCAGGCTCCAGGCTCCGAGCTGTCCAGGCGAGGCTCGAACTCAATGACCATGAGATCATGACCTGTGCTGAAGTCAGACACTTAACCGACAGAGCCTCTGAGGTGCCCCTCTTAGGTCTCAATTTAAGTGCCTTCGTGACCTGCAAGTGAAGGCGAGACACCTGTCCTTTCTGGGCTGTCTGCCCCGTGCTATAATACCCGGCACCCTCATTGGAATAGTCTGTCTGTGGGACTATGTCTATCCATCTTTGCATTTTCAAGGCCGTGAAATGGGTCCTCAGTAAACACAGACAGAGTAGCCGAGTGAAGAGGGCTAACTGGTTGTATGACCAAACCAGAAGAGAAAGGCAGATTGAGTTTCCCAAGAAAAGCTTGGGACGCTGGACAGATAGTATCACTGGGTCTATGTTCTGGGTGCCTGCTTGTGTTCTGTAAGCGTAGTATTTTCATTTCTCAGGTTTTTGCAAATTGGAAAAGGACTAAGGTGCTGCTACTTTTTAAATGATTAATTTGTTCAGATTATCATATAATGTCCCTCCAATTTAGACGTTATTAACTTCCCAGAGCAGTTAATAACTACTCTTTATTAACTCTCTGTGTATGCACAAAAACCTCAGATTAACCAGTGTCAGATAAAAGCAATGGAGAAAATACATTGCAGAAGAGAAATTCTGAGAAGCGCTTTGCAGATCGTGGGAGAAGTGCTTTGCAGATAGTGGTTGTGGCTACAAGATAAACAAGTTGTACAGCCCTTACTGGCAGAGGAATCATTTATTGGCTCTGTTTAAAATACAATTATCAAAAAAGGCAAAATTAGGACTCTCACAGAGATATAAAATAAATACACATTAAAGATTTTCCTGGGGGCGCCTGGGTGGCGCAGTCGGTTAAGCGTCCGACTTCAGCCAGGTCACGATCTCGCGGTCCGCGAGTTCGAGCCCCGCGTCGGGCTCTGGGCTGATGGCTCAGAGCCTGGAGCCTGTTTCCGATTCTGTGTCTCCCTCTCTCTCTGCCCCTCGCCCGTTCATGCTCTGTCTCTCTCTGTCCCAAAAATAAATAAAACGTTGAAAAAAAAAATTAAAAAAAAAAGATTTTCCTTAACTCGTGGATCAATGAGGGAACACAGATGTTATAACTGATTTAAAAGAGAGTCCAGAGAAGAGATACTGTAGGAAGGGCCAACGCCGAAATGAATAAGAAAATGAAAGCTAAAATGAAGCCATAGTTACGGTGATAAATGTCGACTCGGTTGCAGAGTGGCTGAGTCAGAAGGGGCATGTCCCGTGCGATGGCTGGTTTCAGCAACATGGCCTCTCCATGTGAGATTATACTTGAATGTACCAGAAGCTCTTTGGAAAATTGATTTTACTCCCTGGGTTGTGTTGTAAAATTTGGGGGCAGGGGGAAGGATGGCATCACAAAGGCCAAAATAGCTACGGGAAAACCCTTATTTCCTCATAAACCAAGAGATAAAATGGGGGGGGGGGGAAGAGCCCTCCCTATTCAACTGAAGGAAATACAAACACGTGAGACGTGGAGGTAGGTTCAAGAGGTGAGAGATTCCAGACATCGGCGACAGTGGAGTAGGTGCCCGGTGGGACCGGGGCAGGAGTAGAGGAGAGCCATTCAGCATCAAGCCACGTATGGGGTAGTGGAGCAAATGGCATCGAGCTGGTGAGCAGCATGATGGAGGAATGATCACATCCGCGGAAGGAAGGCGGAGAGCACTTACAAGTCACAGAAATTGTAGGAAATGATCTCCATTTGGGGACGAATTTGAGCTCTTACCATTTGGGGTTGGCAAGGTATTGATCAGGTGGATTGAGAAACGAGCTGTTATAATAATACTGAAAAGAGTATAGCGTTGCCAGATCTGGAGAGAGGGGGAAGGCAAAAAAAACAAACAAACAACAAAAAACAACCAAACAGTGACCAGGATCATTAGTTCAATTTTATGTTCAGACGAACAACATTGTTTTTTTGCACAAGTAGGTCCCATGCAGTATTTGGAGCATCCTCCTACGAGAACATTTTTTTCTGCTTATCCGAAATTCACATTGAACTGAACATCCGGTATTTTATCTGGCAATCCTAACTGGTAGGACACTTTTGGAGACTAGCGGTACAAATTGTTAGGTCTTTCGCCACGCCGACTGCCTGATCCACGTTCCACGTGTGGCATGCGGCCTGCTGACTGAGTTATCTTATCTACCCTTATCCAAGGTCATGCTCCCTCTCCTTACAACCAACTGATTAGCACGGGCCGTGGATTTGGCCTCTGAAGTATTCTCAAATCCACACCATTGTCTTCATCTCTACTGTCTGAGCTCCAGGTCAGGCTCTCATCCTCCCTGGCCTAGAGGTTTGCAGATTTCCTACATTACTCCTCCAGTTTTCACCTCCTCCAGTTCTTCCTACATGTTGTCAACAAGTTGGCTTTCTGGATCACATTCCCCACCCCCCCCCCCCCCCCCCCCCCCCCCCCCCCCCGCCGCTTACTTCCAGTAGGAGATGATTCAAACCCCTGAGCATGGCCCTCCACAATCTGATCTTGTTCTACTTCTCTGGTCATGACTGCCACACTCTCACTGCCCCACCTTCCTCCTGTCCTAGACCCAACAGTTGTTCACCCCCCCCGAGTCTTACAGATGCTGTCCGCGGTGCCTTCTTCTCCTCCGTCATACTATCAGCTCCTGCTTCAAAAGCCTATTTCAATATTACCTTCCCTCTAAAACCTCCCGGCGATGCCAAGCTTTCCTCTCCCAATCCATTCAACCTTCTGCTCCCTGTGCCTCCGTTATACCATTATATTGTGAAAGCACGCGTCAACTTCTCTTGTCGGTGATCGTACATTTCTGTCTTGCTCACTAGACTGTGAGCTTCTCAAGGACAAGGATCATGCGTTAATATACAGAACCTAGCATAGTGCGTGATGCAGAGTATCAGGATAAGAAGTGGGGATCTGCAACTCTTACATCTGTCTCCGTCGGCGAAGGAGATTGTTGTGGATCGCTTGAGGATGATGCTGCAGCAACTGGAGGTACCAGGAAGCTAGCTGGTTAGAGATGGAATAGATACAGGTGCCTGTTTTTCTGGTTCACTGGATTGCACACAAGTGATCGTGCTCCCACACATTTTAGCACGGGCGTATGCATGTTTATCGAGCATTAAGCACATAGGTACAGATGTCTAGTACAGAACGAAGACAGCGGGGAATGACTACTGCTGCCACTGGAAGTTACTCGAGGAGCCTTCATCACAGACTCGAGGATACTTCAAGTCTAGGAAGTTCGGAGTCGGGGAAAGAGCCTGACTCGCTGTCTTTTATATCCCTTCCGAATGTGTAAAGCACCGGTGAAACTTATCATTGTGACCAGATACACCTGATCACCTTCAGCATCGCCTACGTTTCAACTCTTTCCCAAATACTTCTGAATACACCCAACCTTTACACTTGTGAACAGTTTCCCTTGTAGAGTTCATCGTCTGGCCACGTCCTACGTATGAACCCTCGGCTCAGCGCCCCGCGATATCGGAGAAGTCAAGAGAAGAGAAACCCCTTGCAAGCATTGTAGTCTTAGGGGCTTTTGCTTATTTTATTTCTTCCACAGGGACTGTAACTCCTGAATTTCTCATAGTAGAATTAAAAGTTGTGTGTCATGAGGTTACAGGTGAAAGGAAGAGAGATAATGCAGCTTTTTGAAATGCAGTCCCAGGATCCCCCGCACGAGAACCCTTTGGTACGCTTGTGTAAAAAGCAGATTTCCGAGCCCGATCTTCAATTTACCCAAACAGAGTTTTGTTGGAGCGGATCCAGAAAACTGTATTTTAAGTCAGCCCTGTGGCGTATTATTTACTACACAGACTGAGAGCTGCTGGACCAGACGCACACAGCAGAGAAGACTCCACTCACAGGCAGCGGGGCGCTCCCCTGTAGAGGAGACGGGTGACCAAAGATCCCTTTCAAAGCGCTGAGCTCTTTCAGAGCATCACGACTGCCACATTCTGGGTCATTGCTGTCACGGCTCTGGAGCTGTCCAAACTATCACCTTCTCGGCGCTGCTCAGAGCTGCCGCTGGCCGACCGCCGTGTGAATCGTTTCAGCTGGTGAGCTCAGCCAGGTAACTCGGTGTGCCGAGGTAAGGCGAGAGATTTCCAGGAGGACAAGACTCGCGAGTAATACCTGGGCCACTGGCCAAGGAAGCAAAGGGTGTATTTCTGAATAGGCGATAAAGCGCACGATGACGTTCCGGGAGGCTTTTGGACACTTTGCTGGAGACCAACCAAATAAAACTCAAATTTTATACCTGAATACAGTCGTATCCCTTTAGCCATGGTTTTGCTTTCCATGATAGCAGTTACCACAGCCCGCAGTGGGTCTAGAAGCAGATGATCCTCATTCTGATGTGTGGTCAGGAGGTCGATGGTAGCCTAACGCGACGTCACAATGCCTGCACCATCCGCCTCACTTCACCTCATCACTTGGGCATTTTATCAGCTCAATCGTCACAAGAAGTACGGTACGACAAATTATTTTGAGACGGAGAGAGACCACATTCACATGGCTTTTATCATAATATATTTTTTACGATTGTTCTATTAGTGATTTCTCACCCTGCTTAATTTGCAAATTGCACTTTATTCTAATTATGTGTGTATCAGAAGACCATCGAATAGATGGGATTTGGTACCATCCATGGTTTCAGGCATCCGTTGGGGGTTTTGGAACATATTCCCCTGCAGATAAGGGGAGGCCTCTGGATTCAGTTTTAAAATCCTCTTTTCGTGGCTACAACATAAAGAAACACTTACCACCCGCCCTTGTATTTCAAATTTAGAAATTTGGTACAGGATGTAAAGAAATGTGATGTGTGGCACTAAATCGGTGCCTTCTCTCTTTTGAGCTCTAGGCTAAAAGTTGTATACATAGCTTTTGTCGTTGTTTATGGGAATCGAAAATAGAAAAAAATGACGACAAGATCATGCTTCTTCGGTCTCTTCCTGCTTTTCCTAAGCCTCCCTGCCTCTCCTCGTCCCCCGCTGGCTCCCGCTGCCGGCATGAGCAAGGAACTCTGGTCCCTCCACTCTGTTGTGAGCCATTCTCTTTCTCCTCGCTTCCTTCCTGAGGGATAACTTTCGTTTGCCCTAAAATATTTCTCAGCCACAGCGCTGGAGCTCTCAGCGTTTTACATACTTCTAATCCTAACAGGCTAAAACGTTCCCTCTCCTTTGTGAGTAAACAAACAGCTGAACCCCTGATAGTGGCGAAGTATCCCAAGTCTGGGAGAGGCTTAGCCGTCGTAGGATTTGGGTAGGGCTGCGTAACTATAGCAGCAACTCCTCTGGGTTTGATGCTATTTCTTTTAATACTTTCAACATGGGTGCTGTTATGACCATTTTGACAATATATTCAGGCTTAGAAAGGTTAACTGACCTACCTGAGGCTACGTTCCTAGAGAGTGGTGAACTCGGGATTTGATTTCCAGGTCTGTATGGTTCCGGCATCTATGTTCTCTATATCAGCCAGGACGTTTGGTAGGAATGACCGGCCAGCCGTGTCTGTGAATCTGTAAATAGTAAATTTGTCATAGCTAATCTTCTTTGGCCTTTAGTGGCCTGGGTACAACCGAATCAGGGCAGACTTTAGGTTTAGGTTTAGTGTGTATGGAAGAAACAGAAGCATCCAGGTTGCGAGGAGAGCAGTGAGAAATCCAGACAGGGTCTAAGACAGAGGAAGTAGCAGAGGAACTAACAGGCAAGGGCTGTATATGAGCAGAATCAAAGATTTATGGTGTGGCCATGAATAATTTCAGCTGGTTTAGTATAAATCTACCTTAGAGTCATTTGCTAATATCTGTGAAAACTAAAAAACTGATTTTTTTTGCATTGATTTTCAATCTTACCTCCAAGGAACTAATATATATAATTCAGTGGTTTTTCAAAGAACGACAACAAAACTCAGTAGAATTTTTGTCTTCATTCTAATTCTGGCCAGCTCGGACAAGTCTGCACCTCAGTCCCTTACTCTGAAAGATGCTGGAGATGTTGATGATGCACGGTCTTCCAAACTTTATAGGGCTATTAAGACCTAGGAAACCAGAGCTCCTATATAAATATCTAGTGATATTATTTCGTAGTCATTTGCAGTAGTAGTCTCAATCTTTGAATATTTTATTTCTTCTGGAAAAGTTATGTTTAATAAATGCTTTCTGGTAGTCAAGAATTTCATACCATGTGCCCAGCTTTCCCAATGGGTTGGGAGAATCCCATTTCTCGTATTTTTCTGTTAGCTATCTTGACTTCAAATCCTATTTGGTAAGAGCACGGGGGTCCCCAAGACCCACCTCTAGTAACTCAGTAGGAACGCTCACACACACTCACAGGACTCCACATGGGATTAGAGCAGAAAGCACAAAGCAAAATCAACGCAGGGAAGAGGCGCATGGGGTAAAGTCTAGAGGACATCAGGCACAAGCTCCCAACAATCCTCTCCCTGTGGAACCACACAGGCTGTGCGTAATCCCTCCAAAATCAAGTGGTAACACCATGTGCGAAGTGTTATCTATCAGGAAAGCTTCCGTAGAGACTCACTGCCCAAGGTTCTCACCAAGGGCTGGTCACATAGGCTCCCTCTGCCTGGCGTGTATCAAGAGCCCAGAGCCGCTATGTTAATTCGTTTCTGCTCGGTAAGCTTCAATTTTTTTTTCCTAGTTACCTGTTTAAACAGGGTGGATCTAAAAATAACTCGGGAAAATTTGGAGGCGTTATTTTCATGTTGATGACAGCATTTCTGAGCTGAGAGTTCTCTTTGAAGCGCTCTGAACTCAGTTAATTTACTCTGCTCCTATAAGAGCTCACAAGTTGTATGATGAAGGGAAATGAAAATAACAAAAATGAAACAAACATCTAAAATGAAGAATCTAGTTAACATTTAGAGATAATATAGCAAAACATTATTTTGCCAACATTAATATAGCAAAAATATTTTTGTAAGCTTTTTTATATGCAAAGTTTCATTAAAATAGTTAAATCGGGGTCTATCCCCAAAGCCCAACATTTTTGCGTCCAAGAAGGTAATGAAAATAATGCTGACAGCTAATTATTCATTAGATAACGCGTTAAGCAGCTCTGATAAGAGATGCAATAAGAAGGTAGCTTGCAAAACAAAGATGTTGATTGTCTCTCACGTAACAGTTCCAAGCAGATGGATAAGGCTGCTTTGTCAAATCCCATCAGAGACTCAGGATGGCAGCCCTCCATTTGCATCAGGTGGTTCGCCATACACTTTTCCAAGTTCTGGCTCTCAGAGCCTGAAGGAAGGGGTTATGTGTTCAAGTCCAGAGCCCGAAGTTCCCTCTTAAGCAATGAAAATTGCTCCCGTCAGTTCTGCTTGTGGTGTATTGGTGAGAGCTTGGTCACATGACCACATCTAGCCGCAAGTAGGCTGAGAAATGTCATTTAGCTACAAGCCTACGAGGAAGAGAAGCATAACTTCTGATGGACTGCCAGCCATATCCCCCATGGCTGGAAGAGCTTTCCATTACAGGTGTAACCTAGGATATTTGGCACTTTATTTAGAGAATCGTAACTTTCCAAGTCACTGCAGAGCAAATCAAGACATTTTCTAGAATGATAGTCAAGCTACCCCTTTAAAGCGGACTATAATAGGAATGCCTGGCTGGCTCAGTCCATAGAGCACATGACTTTTGATCTCAGGGCTGTGAGTTCAAGCCCACATTGAGGGTAGAGCTTACTTTAAAAAAAAAAAAGAGTGCTATAATAATCTGCACCATGAGAAATTTTAATATGGAAAACTCACGCTGACACTTTACCTAAATGCTTTCAGTGTATTTTATTATTCTTGATAGTTTAACCCCAATTCAAGTTGATACATTATTTCTCTTGAGTTTGCTCTTTTGAGCAATATGTAATATTTCCTGCCCCAAACCATTCCTTAGGCAAAGAGCTTTAGTCCTGTTGAATACCTTTTAACCTCTATATTATAATTATGATCTCAAGGTTCAGTTGTACTTCCTTAATGTAAATCTAGGGAAATTGAAAACTGGCCCACCTCATTTCCAGCTTTACATTTATGCCACATGTGTTATCTTACTTACGGATATAACATAGTATCCAACTCCTTGAGGGTATTACATTTATAATTGACTTGCTTATATTTTCATTCTTGACACACAAATAGTAGTATTTGATTTGTTAAGTTTAAAATCGCATTATAAAACTGTTCACAAGATTCTTTTGTTGTTTTATTATATTATGTCCTGTGATATCTGCAGCTTTATTTTAAAGTTGGTGTGAGTGAAAAGGGGTAGATGCCAGATACCGATGACCAGTAATAAGGGTTCATACGCTTCGTTGGTTGGGAATACATAAAAACCGGGTCACTGAGGGGCACCTGAGTGGCTCAGTCAGTTAAGCGCCTGACTCTTGATTTCAGCTCAGGTCCCGATCTCGCGGTTCATGAGTTCAAGCCTTGCATCTGTGCGCCATGATAAAAAAAATTCATTTGGAGTTATCTCTTGGTGGTGGAGGCAGCTTTGTACTGAGTTCTGCTCATTCTCTCCCACAGTCCCTGGTACAATCAGGAGCAACCATTTTCTAGATGCCAGATTTGACTTAGGCACGGAGCATGGGGTCAGAGGACAGGATGCAATTAACCAATTCATATGGATCGAACCTGTGACCTAGGATTTACATGGGATACCGACCCAATGCTTTGACTTTACAGGGTGCTTTAAATATATATAGTTCTCTTCCCCCAAACTATTGCTAACCTATTATGTATTATCTTTTGTGGTTTCACAAAAGTCTAGAAAGATATGAAGAGACAAGCATGACTACATATGTTTTTCTTTATTTTTTCATTTTCTCCTTCCTCCCTTCCTCCACTGCCCCCTTCCACCCCCGCCTTCCTTTCTTCTTTATTATTCACAGAAAGAGAAACTAAAGAGACAGAGATGTTTAAGTAAAATGTTTAGAATTCAAATCTAATAGCTGCCAACCCAGTGTAATTGCTGCCATATAAGGGTATAGATGGAGACTGGGGAAAGCGTGTGTGTGTGTGTGTGTGTGTGTGTGTGTGTGTGTGTGTGTGTGTTGGGTGAAGGGAGTAAAGCAGTTCACAAGTGTTTCCACTTGAAACTTTTCCCTGATTATCCAAAGCTTAGTATCTTAGAAGGCACCCTAGGAGCCACTGGGGTCAACTTCCCATCACCACATGGCATGACTCCTTGATGTGGCTTCCTCTTGATCATTTCACAGATGAGATGCTCATATCTCACAAGGCAGCACATCCTAGTTTAGACCGTTTGTGCTATCAGAACATATATAGGGTTGAAAATCTGTCTTCCTATGATTTCCATCTCATATGGGAATACAGAAACAAGTGTAATCTCTGCCTTGACAATCTCTAGTCTAGACATGAGATAACACCTATTATGACTTCACCAAATTTTCTCCCCTCCACCAATTTCTCCCTTCTATTTCCTGCAGCTTTGCCTATGTTTATACCATATTTTACCTCTTATTATGTCCCTCTTAATGTGTAAGGACTACTGAGAGCCAGACTCCAGCCCAGAGAACAGCGGGAAGTTACTTTCCCAGAGTCAAAAGCCACGTGTAAGTGGAGATTCAAAGCATCTCCAGGGGCAGATGCTGGTATCGTTATCCTGACTCTGCCCCGAGATAAGTTACCTACCCTTTGTCTACCTCTGTTTTTCCATCTATCAACTGATGACGCTTAGGAATAAATGGAAATAATACTTTTGAGTTTGGAACAGTGCCTGACACATAAGTCTCTGTGCGAGCTGTCATTACATTCGTATTTTTGGCAGGTCATACGACCTTGTTAGTACATTCTGAACTTTCAGTTAACTAAAGACCGTGGCCATTTATGTACAAACCACTAAAAGTCAATGTCTCTTCTCTCTTCTTTTATGTGTGTGTGCGTACAGTCTGTATGTGTGTGTGTTTGGACCTAAATGAAGGACTCTATCTCTGTTAAAATTAACCTGATTTACTTTGGTATCTTTTCCAGATTATTAAGTGTTTTCAATCTCGATGGTGTCATCGCATAACAAGTCTTCCTTCCCATCTTTTTGTTGCTGTTGTTGTTCTCTGGGGGTTTGATAGGCATGGCTTTTGTGATTTCAACCTTCTTATTGAAAAAAAGAAGCCAAGTAAGACGAGAACAATTGCATCATCATCCAGCCTACACTTATTTATCTAGTCCGTGATAGAATAAGCTATTTGATTTCATGTTTGTCTGAAAACAAGGTGTCCACCTTGTAAGGCTCCTGTGTTGACTTACCACTGGGTATTCTTATATTAACACAAGGAAAGGAGATTGGCTTGGCATGACTTATTTATAAAGCACATTTTGGGTTTGCTCCTTCCTCAATTCTCTCAGTTATTAATAAATCACATTAAATACCTGTGGCATTGGGTATAATACACACAGCTACCACCGTAATTTGGCTCATGGACTTGGCCACAACACATAATTTCACTAGTTGAGGGCCCAATGGAAGTGCGTATTTCTGGTTTAGCAGACACTAATTATTATTAATCCAACCATGGATTGTGCTTTGCAGTTCTAACCTGTGAAAATAGTCTCTTTTTTGCCTCAGAAGTCTTCCAGTGCTTCACGGAAAATAATTTATCTCTGTTCATAAATAAATGACCCTCAACAAAGAAGAGATGACCAAGTAGAAAAACATGTCCAGGGACTCCTCGGTATTTTGGGGGGGAATGGTCCAGGAAGTAAGCCACAGAACTGGTAAGAGTCAGATTTCCTCTCTCCCCACCCAGCCTTTTCTCCCCAGAGCAAGCCCGCGTTGCATTGTCCCTCTTGTCTCTCTCAGGACCACCTTACCAGGTGCGATTTCGAGGAGAGCCTTCGTATAGGCTGGTTCACGTGAGGCTTCATACCTTCGAACTAACTCACCTCTGACTCTTTCGAGGCTCGAGGCTCGTCTGTCACTAATTTGCAGTAATTGTTTTCACATTGTTGATCTCTCAAAACATAAAAAGGTATTTGCTAATAAGAAAGGGGCTGTGATTTCATTAAGGGTGTGTTACATTTCAAGGGGGAATACAATATTTTATGAAAAACAAAAGGAACCTTGTCATATTCTATTAAAGCAATCTTCCAACCTCCACTGAAATTGCCTGAGGACTTCTACGGCTCCTAATTATACACAGTCTACCTTGGATTTTCACGTAATTTAAATGAATGGGTCTTGTACTGAAGGTCTCACTTTTAAATTACTCAATGTCTCTTACTTAAATGTCTCTTATTTAAAATCAAACTCAGTCTTTTGACCTCCTTCCTCAAAGAGTCATCTAAGAGACTCGAAGATTCTGGAAAAAGAAAACCTATTTCTCAGAAAGTTATCCAATTACTCATTATTTTTTTAGACTTGACTAGTTCCCATTTCTTTACTAAAATGTGGAGGAGAGTTTGCCATAGAAAGAGAGGAATGTATGGATAGGTTGAAGGAAAGGGTTTTATTTCCCTAAACATTTCCCAGCAAGATTGGAAAATGTTTATTTTGCTGCTACCTTAAAATCTGATCCATAGGGCCGGCCTGTTGCTGTCCGCATAAAAGGGAAGTAAACTGCCAGAGTGTAAATGCAGCTTGAGTTGCCTCCTTTTCTGACGTTATAACTAAACTTATATGTGCTTTTGGGATCTGAGTTTAGTTTTGACGAAAATGCGGCTCTCCATTTCAATAAGGGATAAAAGGAGATCACCTTTTCAAGTCTCTTTTTCAACCTATTTGTCCTTCAAATGTCTATTTGAAGGAACTAAGGTATAGCTGTGAGGAAAAGAAAAACCAGACTCAGTGGGAAGTTTTGAGTCTTTGGGTTTGAGGTGAGCTTTGAATGTTTGGAAACTGTTTTCAGGGCTCGGTTGCAGCCGCTGGGCTGGGCTGGGCCGTTAGCACAGAGCAGGAGTACGGGAGGTAGGGAGTGTTCGTCACTTCCTGGCCATACCAAAAGCTGGCTCAAAAGAAAAAAAAAAAGAGAGAGAATGAAAGAAAATCAAGCTCTCGGTCAACTTAAAACATATCCTGTTTCATGTCATACGTCATCGTTATAGGTTCTATTGTGCAAACCTTACACCAACGATGTTCGATTACTGACACGATCATTCTCCTTGAAATGTACAGATTGGGGGGGCACCTGGGTGGCTCAGTCGGTTAAGCGGCCGACTTCGGCTCAGGTCACCATCTCGCGGTCCGTGAGTTCGAGCCCCGCGTCGGGCTCTGTGCTGACAGCTCGGAGCCCGGAGCCTGTTTCAGATTCTGTGTCTCCCTCTCTCTGACCCTCCCCTGTTCATGCTCTGTCTCTCTCTGTCTCAAAAATAAATAAATGTTAAAAAAAAATTTAAAAAAAAAGAAAAAAAAAAAGAAACGTATAGATTGGGTGAACACAAATTGTTGTGTAAAGTGTTACGTATGGGCAAGGGCCAGTGGTAAATGATAAGAGTATTAGTGACAAACGTAATAATAAAATGCAATAATAGTAGCTGGTATTTATTGAGGACTCACTCTGCCTGACAAGAGTAAGTTTTTTGTTTTTGTTTTTTTTTGTTAATGTGTGTACCGACTAGTTCTTACAACGACCCTGTACAGTAGGTACCATTACCATCCACACATTTCAGGCAAGGAAACTGAGGTACAGGCAGGTGAGGAAATGAATCAAGTTGCCGTAGCTTCAGACCAATGCCACTTCTTCCATAGTTTGCTTACTCTGTAGCCGGAGCTTAGATTTTTAGAAGCAATTGTGGCCAGTGACTCCTAGGAAAGGCATCAGCACCCCCCTCGAAATTTTATAACGAATAAAATGGTGTCAACAAATTCGAGACTGGAGTCCTGTTCTGCTGTGTTGTGTTGCTGGTGCCATAGCAGTTGCCAATGACCGTGATTAACAGCAATGTTAGTGGCGGCCAGTGAGAAGTCGTTTTGCCATTGTCTGCGAAGAACTGAGACGAGAGGGAAAACTCCTAGGGTGGAGCTCTGAGAAATGAAAAGGACTTGGGGCTTGGTCACTCTTCGGTTCATTCAACAAATATTCATGGAACATTTACCATGTGCCCAGCACCTCATTCTCAACTGTGGGGACAGCGTAGTGAACCCAACAGATAAAGCTTTGCCTGTCATGGAGGTGACACAGCCTCTTCTGCAAAGTGACTTTTCACTCACGCCGTTTAGATTTTCAGTTGTCCACAATTCTCTGCTTTCGAGGATCTTCCTTCTGTGTTTCAGCTACTTGTCTGGAACCTTCTCCCTACACACAAGTTTATTTTCAGAGGCACAGGAGGGGATTAGATATACCTGGTCCAGAAGATCCAGGGAAGGAAAAGCTCCTGCAAGTTATTTAAAATCAGCACAAAGATACACAAGCATGACTTCCATAGTCCTGGGCTCTGGCCCAAGAACGTGCTGATCATGTCCACAACTACAAAACTGCATAAAGACTCACATTAAACAGTAATAACAGAGAAATGAAAAAAAAAAAAAGTCATGGAGACAGAGCAGAAAGGGTTCTTGAATTAAATTACTTTTATCTGGGCTCATTCACTTAAGGATGCCATCAACTCACTATTTCATCAGCTTGGGACCTTAGAAATGTATTTCAAGATTAATTATAAAATGAATTCTTTAAAATGGAAAAATACACGACTTTTCCTGCTACTCTTTAACAACAGATACTGGTTAATGAAGTCTTGAAGCAGTTTAGTGGTTTGACTGCCACCTACTGTTTGTTTTTTGACACAACTCTTACATGTAGCTTGGCAGGAGGTAAGAAAAACGCCTGAGGCAAACGATTTTTTTTTTTTAAAAAGTATTTAATGTATGTGCTGTAACATACTTATTTTAAAAATTTAAGAGATTGAAAAAAACGTGATTGATTTTATTTCAATTACTGTAATTGTCTTAGTAGTTGATGACAGTTACATCGGTTAACAATGCAAATTCTGTGGCATTCTAAAAACGTGTGTGTGTGTGTGTGTGTGTGTGTGTGTGTACATCTATACAGGGCATTTCATTTAGTTCGAATAAAGCTTTATACTTGCAATTTGTAAAAATATGCCACAAACATGGATTCATCAACCTGAAAATACTATCTTATGAAGCTGGCATCTGATCTTTAAAACAGAAAAGAGATCTCTATCATCATACTTTTATGCTTACATGGCTCGTGCAGACTTCAAAAATATAAGCACTTCTTCTGCCTAAATCAGGAGATCAAGTACCGTGTCTCTCCAGTTATTTCAGAATGACCCAGGCTTTTGAGAGAAATCTGTTCACTTAACACTGCCTTCCTGAGATTCTGTTAACTGCTTAGGGCTCAGAAGGCAGGATGGGTCAGTGCATTTTTCTCTCTCATATCTTAATTACTCATTTGAGAGTAATAACCCATTTTCTGGTTATGACAATGCTGTTTACTGTCTAAATAGAGAAGCTTGGTGGAAACTTTATAAACAGATCATCCTCAGACATGGTCCATGTGAGTCATTTTATTTTTAAAACGGTACCTTTTCAAGCCTTTGTCCTAAATGACACACGTAAAGAAAGATTGCAAACTGATTCTGTGTTTTCTTGATATAGTATATATACGCATATGCTTTTGTGTTTTCGAGTGGGTTTGTAGATTATCTCACTCACACTGAAATCTAGTTATATTTATTCTGTTTTTCAGAGCGTCAGGGAAAAATCACCCAGAATATTTTGGCCCTATTAACATGGAGTTCCTGCTAAGGCTATGTTGCAGTGTTCAGTATAAAATGGTATCAACAAATTCTGACATTCTACAGCTCTGTTCGGCTACTGTTTCTTTTCTCTGGCAGGGAAAGGTGTGGAGTGTGGTAGTTTCATTTGTTAAGATGGGATTTGGTGAAAGACAATATAAACATTCCATTGTATTTTTTGCCATAATAGTATTTTTTTTTCTGATGTATGAAATAGCCATCTTAGATTCGAAAATCACTCTGAGGTCTGCGATTGGGCCTCTCTACAGAGAGTTTTGCAGATAAATGCACACTGTTTGAAAATTTGTCCTTAATGGTGCCAATGATCTCAATACAAAACAAAAGCTTTTCCTATGGCTTTATTTACAGTGACACTGATGGAATTTATCAAGAGGCTATAAGATGATATTAAGCAACACGAGCAAATTTGATCAAATGGCGGTTTTTATAGCTTTTCCCCCGAAGTGGTTCCACCCAGTAACGAGAACCCTAATCTAAAGCCGAAGAAAAATAGTTTTACCGAAAATATTGGCCAGGAAGCCGAAACCAATACAATGAAGCTGACCTTTTAATAAATGTCTGTTCATTGATTTAAATTCACTTTTTTTTCTTTTTCGGAGCAATGCTGACGAGTGCTGTTAGCATACGAGCATGTGTAATAACTCGGACACAACCATTTTTATTTCTTTTGTGTGTCATTACTGAAAGATTGAAGCAAGCTTCCCCTAAGTGTAGTGATGCAAAAATAATAGTATCCCAGTCTGGCTGCGCGAGAGCCGAGGCAAACAAGGGCTTCAGAGTAAAGTGCCTTCTAGGTAGCTGACATGACGCATCTAGTCAGACGTAAATAATGACAGACGGAAACTATCATGAGGTCTGTGAAGCATCAACATACTGCTATCATTTTCTCTCTAACCTTGCCTTGCTAGCAGCTCTCAGCCTTACAGGCTGAGAGATCATTTAAAAAGCAAATCCTAATGACTCTGCCCACTGTAACAACAGTCAGCCAGATTGGCATCAGTTTAGCTCCGTTTAGAGACTCAAGATAGTGGCCATTGTTGACTGGTGACACCCTACACTCCAGTTGTTCTCCACAAACCAACCCCCGCCCTCAACGCTACCCCTTCCCCATGGCTATTTCCATGCCTTGCAAAAAAGATTCCCCTCTCTGGTAGGAAAACCGTTCATCTCAATTATTTGCTTGGCACTGTGTGCCTAATTTCTCAGGCTGCATCTATTTTTCTGGACCAGCTCGTTGGGTACAAAGTGCTTTGAGCACCCCCTCCCTTTTTTTCGTGGGGCACACATTATTTTGTGTGCATTATGTATGCACAGGGTAACAGTGGGTAAATAACATCCCAGCGTCCCTGTAGCCTAAGACTAACATGGTTATGGTTCAGATAAACACGTCTGTACATGGCTGCCATAATCAATGTGGAATGGCAGAACAATTTTGCAGATGCCGTCCCAGGAAGATAAAAAAAAAAAAAGAAGCTGTCTTGTCCAGATTCAATAGAATCTATTCACCAAGAAATCTGCGATAAAGCAGTCGCACGTTTTATTTGTTAAGACAGCGATGACTTTGCAAGCCGGTGGGAACTGAGGCTGATGTACAATAGGATAATAGCATTATCACTTTGCAAATCAGCATGTGGCTCTGCTTGGGTGCTGACAGAAGGGCACGGGGTTCTGAGAGCTCTAGCTAGCAACCTGGAAAGGCGAGATCAGACCGCCTGGCCGTGAGTGCAAATGTAGGAGGATAAATTGCCGTGAATCTTCTTCTGCTTGGTTAAAAACACATGGCATTATTTGTTCTTTTACTGTTTTAGAAGAGGCCAGGAGATGAATGCATGAACCTGAGTATGTGTGCGAGTGTGTGTGTCGGGGGTGGGGGGGGGGGGGGAGGGAGTGCTCGAAGCAGGAAAGAACGGGGACTCTCACAATAGCCCATCTTAATGGAGAGCTATTGATCTCATTTCCTAACACTTTAATCTCCAGCTAAACGTCTCACTTACCTCGTGTAAAAGAGATGCCAAGTCGAAATAAATAATAAACACACAATATTTTAAGGACTTTTGAATTTTGCATGGTAATAAATATTAATGCAGCTTGTGACTCCCAAAGAAAATAGAAGGCACTTAATTCTGTTGTTGATATCAGGTACTGTGCAGGTTGATTTCCCGAGGCGAAAGTGAAAAATGCACTATTTGGACTTAAATCCAGATTTAATAAATAACTAATTTAGGATCTTGTTCTATATGCAAGGATATAATCACAAGGCATTCGTTTTTAAAAGGTTTCATTTATTCTTGTGAGCTTAATTATTGCAAGGAAACTGTGAGCAATTTGTTTTTTACCAGTGTCTGATTTCTGAGAATGGTTATTAAATATTAAATGGATGCATAATTCAGGCAATTAAGAAAGTAATCACACAAAGTAATGTAATGGAAGTTAATTATTACTGCATAAGCAAATAGTTCATTAATGCTAGTAGTTGCTATGGCTGCATTCTTAACACATGCAGAACTGAAGCATGAATCCTCTGTGTATTCAAGGAGCCGGCAGGAAGTGCTATGCCTCGGAGAGAGCGCCACTAATGAAAACCAGAAGCAAATAAGGCCATATTGACCCCTGACTTGTCTAAATAAGGTGGGATCATCATTACTTAAGAGAGTTTTATCGAAACCACGACTACCCTAGCTGCTTACGTTTTTTTTTTTTTTTTTTTGGTTTTTTAGGTTGGTCACACAAAGCGTGACTTAAACCGAGGAGAAACCAAAAGGAATTCAGCTGGTGAAAACAAAAATCACCAATCGTACGTTCCCCGGTGTCATCCGCGTTGTTGTTTTGAACCGATTCTTGTTACACAGCCAAAGTCATCATTTCATAACTTAAAAAGACCCCATAGGTGATTTCTCTTTTCATAATATCATTACAGCTGGTTACAGACCTTATTTGGTCCTGCTGCTCAACCCCCCCCCCCCCAGTTTGAAAATTCTGACCTTTCTTCGCTAACACTATCTCCCTAAAGCAGCACACTTTATAAAGGCTATTTTATATTAATTCAACACATATGGGATCTGGTGCTCTCCAGACCTTGTGCTGCTGGGACGCACCAAGGTGGCCGGGGCAGGCCAGGCCAGGCAGACAGGGAGGAGGGTAAACAATGGTGAGGATTCCGCCCGAGCCCCCGGGACCCAGCCAGGCCTGCCTCCAGAGGAGACCCAGCTCCGTGTGGGTTTACTTTGTAACTACCCGGAACTCTCAGGGCTCCCTGCCTTCCTGCAGTGATGACGCTGCCGGCCCCATCTCATCACAGAATTGCACATAGAGAAAGGCAATTCTGTTAGGCCAGATGCTGTCCTGCCATTCTGATTTAGGCATGAACTCACCATTATAATCCTTAGAGCATCTGCTTGCCTACATGCCGCTGCTGAGCTCTACCCACCACCTCTCAGGCTGGGGCTGCGTCAGGTAGGCACGACGGAAGTCGAGAGACGTTGGTCGTGTCAAGGGGGTACTCTGGCCACTCACGTCCCCAGCACTTGGCTTGCCACTGAGGCAAATAGAAAAGAGGTACAAGGCAGACCCCATCTCTGTTCGAGAAAAGCCGCGTGTAGTCTCACTGGAACAGTGGTTCTTTTCACCTTGTGGGGGATCATAGAGCTCCTGGACATTTCCACTAACCTTTGCATTCAATTTCAAAGGGTGCGTGGTCTTCCTAATCCTACCCGCGGATCTCAGACCTAAGACCCTCTGCTTTTAGAGGAGACCAGCGTCTTCGAACAGATAGTGAACATTTAGGACATAATCTGTTTGGCTTTCTGGCATATAGATTATAAGTATAGAAGAGGGGTTGGTGGGGTCTGAGGTCGTTTGGGGAAGGCTTTATGGAGCAAATGAGCCCAGGGCCTGACATTGAAGAATGGCTGGTATTTTGAAGCAGAGAGGCAGAAGAACTTTGTGTAGAATAGCATGGGAAAAGGAAGAAAGGTAAAACTTCATTTTTTCATGAGCACATCCATTCATCTAAAAAATATCAAACACCGGGGCACCTGGGTGGCTCAGTCGGTTAAGCGTCCGACTTCGGCTCAGGTCACGATCTCACAGTTTGTGAGTTCGATCCCCGCGTCGGGCTCTGTGCCGACAGCTCGGAGCCTGGAGCCTGCTTCGGACTCTGTGTCTCCCCCTCTCTCTAGCCCTCCTCTTCTCACGCTCTGTGTCTCTCTGTCTCTCAATAATAAATAAACGTTAAAAACATTTTTTTAAAATATCAAACACCTACTGAATTAGATAATCAGGGTAAATAAAGATAATACACGTTTCCCTGATCTTACAGAACTTACAGTCTAGAAGAAAGAATATAGCCAGCAAGTAAATAACTACCTTACAAGGGAAGTGTAATGGTTCTGAGCAAAATCCAAAGAACTATAGGAGAAGGGTGAATTCAGCTAAAGGGTATGAAAATGCTTAATGTAAGAGGTACATTTCAGCAGGGAAATAGCAAGGAGACTACAAAATTTTTAAAAGTTAAAAAAAACCCCACAAACGTGGGCAGATGTAAGGTACTGTTAAGATCTCGCCTTTGGTTTGGATGTCCTACCTCAAAAAGAGAGAATTAATCTAGGCAAAGGCTGGGAGGTGGGGAAGTGTGTGATATGATTGGAAAATATGTTCAGCTTGAATAAAGCACAGAGCATGAGCAGAGAAAGCTTTAAAGGGGGAATGGGGCCAGGTCATGGATGCTCTTACCAGGTGGGTAAGGGAGTTTGAGTAAATCATGGAGAATCCCCGGGGCGCCTGGGTGGCTCAGTCGGTTAAGCGTCTGACTCCTGATTTCGGTTCAGGTCATGCTCTCGTGGTTTGTGGGTTCGAGCCCCACATTGGGCTCTGTGCTGACAGTGTGGGAGCCTGTTTGGGATTCTCTCTCCCCTCTGTCCCTATGCCGCTCACACTCTCTCTGTCAAAATAAATACGCTTAACAAATTTTTGTCTTAAATATCATGGAGATGCACAATTTTTTTCTTAAGGTGGTCTTTTAGGAAGGTACAGCCAGGGACAGTGCTCAGGCTGGCGTGGCCCCGCCACAGGGAGACCTCACAGGCTGCTGCCACAGTGCTGGCGGGCTCCACTGAGGAATTGTAATTGGTATATGTCTCAGGGAATTAATGTGGTAAGCAAGAGAGGGTGGGTGGTGAAGGGGGAGAATGAGGGTTTCTATCTCACACGCACCCGCTGGGGCAGAGATGAGCCGGGACTCAAGCCAGACTCACTTTCTGAAGGAGACGCCATTTTTGCTCACCAGGAAGTAGGCATGTCATCAGGACGATGGACTTCTTTTTCTTTTTTTTTTTTAGGATTAAAAAGAAATGTTTTTTCTTTATTTTGAGAGAGAGAGAGAGAGCAGGGGTGGGCAGAAAGAGAGGGAGAGAGAGGATTCCAAGCGGGCTCTGTGCCGTCGGCACAAAACCCGCCGCAGGGTTCCGTCCCACCAACCGTGAGATCGTGACCTGAGCCAAAGTCAAGAGTGAGACGCTTCACCGACAGAGCCACCCAGGTGCCCCAAGACAATGGACTTCTGTGTCCTCTCTGCCACTCTCTCTGAAGAAGCATCCTCGATGTGTTCCTTGCTATAGAAGGACAGGACATGCATACTGGTGGTACTATTTATTCCCCCATAACACGTGTAAGTATCTCCTTGCCTACAGCAGGGGTTGCCCCACGAGACCTGGTGTATAAGCCTGGCTCATTTCCATAACTCTTTGGCCTTCAAACTAAACTGTTAGTCTGCCAAGGGCCAGGGGTTTCCTCGAGCCGGACTTGAAGCTGTCAGAGCGTGGGCTTTCTCCTCCTCTCTCTGATTGAGGAATGAGCTGGTCCCTCGGTTCTTTTTAAATGGAATCTCCTACTTTACTCCATTTGAGCTCTATCAAAATAAGGAATACATCAGGAAAAGATTATTATTATTTCTACTTTGCAGATGAGACTCGGGGGAGATAAATGCCTAGCTTAAGACAACGCAGCTAACGAAAGACGACCCCGGGCTTAAAACTTTTCACCTCGAGTATTGATGTTCGAGACAACCCTGAGTGAATAGAGCGGGAACTTCCGTTTCCTCTACCGGGATCCATAGGATTTCTTCCAAGCTCCTCAGTCCAATTCTAGCACTGATAGGCTAACCTCAAATCAGTTTCAGGCAGAACATTGGAAACTTTGAGCTTTGTCCTTGTTTTAGGGACTCCTGAATCTCCCATTCGGCATTAGGTGCATTCTCTATTCTTGCAGAGATCTCTGTCACTTCTGCAAAGTTCCTCTACTTAGAAACAATTCCGTCATCCCCTTCCAAGTCACTGATGACTTGAAATGTCAGAACTTAGGCCAGCAATACAAAGCGGGCACTTGGTTCGTTCGTCTGTGTATCCAGGCTCCATCGAAAGTCTCAAGGCCGGTGATCCGTTAAACTCACTCTGGAAGTTTCCAGAGAGTCCCAGAGGGCTTCCGAATTTTAGCTGCTTCTTCCCCACCGATGAGATGAAGCGTTATGCGGTTATAGAATTCTGCTCTCTTATCTGACATTGGTACGTCCGAGGCCACAAAACTCTTTCACACCTGCCGAATTAGCTGCTGACCAGTTTCTTTCCCTTCACATCTGAAATCTTTAAACCCTGGAAAAGCAAGCAGCCACCCTCTGGGCTGAAGATATGTGTGTTGGACACAAAGCCGTTGCAAGGGGCCTTTACGATGTCACGTTAGGGTTATGCTCAGTTTTCTTTGGGCAATTCTCAGTGTGATGGGGGTGGCAGGGGAGGGGCAGTGTGGAAAGAAAAATCCCCATCTCATGTGAACTCAGGGCTGGCCTGCACGGCTCTCATTAGACAGCGTCTAAGCTGCCAGAGAATGGCTCAGCTCTCACACCGGGGCTCTCATGTTAAACCCTCCGCATCACCACAGTGGGAGAAAAACACGCCTTATGGGGACTAATGACTAATTCCCTACATCATGTCTAATGTGTCCCAGGGTGCCAACTTCAACACACCTGCCTCCACTGCTGGTAAGGTAATGAGAGTGCTTGTGAGTTACTGGTCACTGACAACATTTATAATATTCTTCAACCTAACATCATCACGCAGGTCGCTATGCACGGTTCACCAGGAAGGGGCGAGCTCTGTCACCCTGGGAGCCCCAGGTTTATGGGCAGTTGGTTGGGGAAGTGGTTCAAAACCCTTTAAAAAATGAGGTGGATGCATTTGGAATGGTTCTAGGTGTCCCACGATACCCTGTTAAATTTTGTTACTAATTACATCATCAAGAGGTAATTATAGCACTCGGAGGCCAGAGATTTTAAAATCATAACCATCCAGGAAATTTCGCCCATAAAAATGGTATGCTTTGGCTTGGATAACAGGGATGGTTGAGGGAGAGTCGGGGGTGGGGGTGGGGGGGGGGTGGGACAAGGAGCTTGGAAATCTAGTTCGCTTGAGTTCAGTTAGCATTTAAACCCACAGTTGTGCCCTTCGAGGCTGTGCTTTCTAGGGTTTGAGGGCCACTTGCATTAGGGACACACTGCTCAATTTTAGAGATTTGAAAATTACCCAGTTCACTCAGGAAGGTGTCTAGCGGAATTATTTTCTTCTTTCTGAAATCAGCCTCCTTTTTCAGCAGGTTCTCAGAAAGCAGAGCTGACACTCAGTTTCGAGTGAGAAAGAAATGCAAACTTCCTGTGGGCAGCATTTCAAGATAATGTAGATATGTTTTGATATCAGGTAGTCAAAGACGAATACAGTGCAGTGAGACATAAGTGTGCCCGGACTCTCTTCAGAAGGGCTCTTTACGGGTGCCTGGGTGGCTCAGTTGGTTAAGCGTCGGACCCTTGGTTTCAGCTAGGTCATGATCTCACGCTTTCGTGAACTCGAGCCCCGCATCTGGCTCCATACTGACACTGTGACACCTGCCTGGGATTCTCTGTCTCCCTCTCTTCCCACCCCTCTCCCATTTGCGCTGCCCCCGTCTCTCTCCAGATAAATAAATAAACTTAAAAAAAAAAAAAAGAGCTCTTTAGGCTTGCTCTTCTAGTACTCTTCTCTCTCCTCCTTTGCGTTTCTGCCATAACCAGAATGAAGAGCTTACTGCTCCTTTCCTAAGACATGCTCCAATGGACTGGTTAGGAATAGGAGGATGAGTCAGAATCCTTTGATTTGCTTTCTGGCTCCTCCAGGGCAAGGCAGTGTATTACTTAGGGTAACACTAGCTGCTATAACAAGTAAACCCCCAGTTATCAGCGCTTTGATACAATGCAAGTTTATTTCTCATCCATGTAGCAATCCAGTGTTGGTGTTCCTGGGTCTTCCATATTGTGGTTTCAGGGGTAAGGCTCTTGCATCCTATGGTTCTCGCATCCTTTAGAACCTCAGTATCTTCTGCATCCAACCAACAGATAAGTATGGAACGTAGAGAAGGCACAGCCCGTAATGGACAGAGCAGGACACACATCTCTTCCACCGCTTTCTTTTGGTGAGGACTCGTCCCATGGTGCGTCAGGATGCAAGGAAAGCTGAGAAATGTAGTCTCTGGCTGGGAAACTTGACTTTCTGGAAGGAGGAGGTACAAACATTGGTGAAAAGTTGGCTCTTCTTGCCACACTTGGGCGTAATACTCCGTACCTCATTTCAGTTCCCACATCCATAATAAAGACACGATAGCAGGATCTACTTCCTAGAAGTTGGTATATGGATTAAATTAGGTAACATTTCATAATGTTTGGCACACAGAAAGCACTTAATAAAAGTTAACTATTATTTCAACAATTGTTATTGTTGTTAACTTTTCCTTGAGTTTATTACCACCCAAGAGAGAGATCCATAATTAATACCTCACGTTATTCTAATTAAAATAGCTAACCAAGCAATTTGTGATAAGGCTCATGTTTATTTTCTGAAAAAAGAGAATCTATTTGATGGGGTGTAAAACTAGCCGGTGTGACAGTCAGACAGTCCCTAAAGGATGTGAAGCCTGCCTATAAAATCATGGCCCCTGCCCTCCTCCTGCTGTATGCTCTACACACAGACGGAGGGAAAAGTTCGAATTTCTCAAAGGGGATGACAGAACAGTTCATCATTTCATTGTCTACATGTTATTTTTCAGTATTTATTTCCATACCATTTCCATTAGAAATTACAGGAAGCTTTTGTCTTTGAATCAATATCTATGTGCGCTTAAAAGACTCAAAAAGGGCATTTTCGGTCCTTTGTATGATTCAGCTCTGTTTCAATACAACTGTTTCATGAATAACAACGAATTCAGTAAGGTCAGGCTGTTTTGGTTGCTCAATTCCTCTCTTAGGGTGCAGAAAAATCCTGTGCTTCCCAACAAGAATCCTGGGAAAGGAAAAATAAGTGAATGGAGATGATTTAGACACAGTTTTACACATGGGGGGGCCGTGCTGCGGATCCGATTCTCTAGAGGGCTGCTTACTTTTGTCCAATTCCATAAGCTAAACCCAGGCAGACCGAACCACACGAGATCTGACCCAACCCAACCCAGCTTGGTAAGAAAGCTAGAAGTCAGGACAGTATAGCAGAGTTTTTACCTCAGCAGGTGCTGTGCTAACAGCAAGGACTTAGGTTCTCTTCCTGAAGAGGTGTCCTTGCATTTTCTCCTTTAGTCCTCATAATGACCCCATGGGGACAGTTACCATACTTATTTCCACTTAAAGGGTGAGGACACTGAGGGCAGAGGGGTTTGGGTAATCTCCCGAAGACCGCATAGCTAGTTCAATGGCAAAGTCAAAATTCAAACCCAGGCTCACCGGTTCCACAGTCCGTGTTCTTAACTTCTGTGTTAGGCCACCTCTTCGTAAAGGCTCAGAAATGGTATCCATTACTTCCATTTTTGTGAAAGGTAGATGTTAAGAATTTAATTCCGGGGGGCGCCTGGGTGGCGCAGTCGGTTAAGCGTCCGACTTCAGCCAGGTCACGATCTCGCGGTCCGCGAGTTCGAGCCCCGCGTCCGGCTCTGGGCTGATGGCTCGGAGCCTGGAGCCTGTTTCCGATTCTGCGTCTCCCTCTCGTTCTGCCCCTCCCCCGTTCATGCTCTGTCTCTCTCTGTCCCAAAAATAAATAAACGTTGAAAAAAAAATTAAAAAAAAAAAAAAAGAATTTAATTCCGGAATGTTTGGTAACCTAGCTCTTCAGTTGAGGATATTACAGAATAAAAGCCCAGAGAGACTTTGTTCATCAATATCGAGCTTGCAAATGAGTGAGTAAATGAACGAGTGAGTGAATGGATGGATGAAAACAAATCGTGCATTATCTAAAGCCAGGGACATGTCTCAGAACCATACTCGGAGAGTTCGCGTTGGTTGGAAGACGTGGACGGTGTACCGTCATTGTGTCGCATCGAGCATGAAATGCCGGTTCCAACGTACCGGTCGCATTGGAGTCAGGGAACCTCCCCAGTGAGTCTCAGACTTCGGATGGAGGAAGGCCGCCACCCCTTAAGAAGCCCTCACTCAGAGTGACGATCCTGTGTCGGTCATGTGCGCGCAAAGGTGGTTTGCCAGGACGCAGCGCTGGCCCGTGTAAAATGCATCTTTGTCTCACTTTGTAAAGCCACATTTGGTGTTCCATTAGCAGCGTGTAGGAGGCCCGAGTGTCCTCTGCATTATGCTAATTGTTTAAGCGTGACAGGTTATTACTTCGGTCCGAGGGGTAATGCAGATCGGGGGAGCAAAAGTAGGGCACAAACACAATTTTCTAGCTTTTGAGAAGCAATTACAAATAGATGAGGAGCCATAAAAATATTACACGTGGGATGGCTTATCAGTAGGACCGGAGAGGCAACTGGAGCCCTTGCAAGAGTGGTTCAAAGCTGACAAGTCCGCAGCGATGATTTAAAAATAGCAATGGTAATTCTGCAGCAAAACAGAACAATGAAACCAAGAGTCACAGCACTCAAAAAAGACATTGGCCCGGCACAATGCTCGCTCGTTGGGTAAGCTATTTTCATAGCAAACCTGAATTTCAAAATGTCAGCCTGATAAATAGGGGAGATCTGAAAGGATAAAGTCAAGGTGTTTTGTTTGATACTTAAAGAAAAAAAAGAAACTTACTCCTGTTTCTAAGAATCTTTTAGAGCTTTAAGGGAAGAGGAGGGTAGGCTTTGAAACTAGATCGAGTTCTGTCTGGTCCGGATGCTCTTTTATTATAAATTTTTTTTTTCAACGTTTATTTATTTTTGGGACAGAGAGAGACAGAGCATGAACGGGGGAGGGGCAGAGAGAGAGGGAGACACAGAATCGGAAACAGGCTCCAGGCTTCGAGCCATCAGCCCAGAGCCTGACGCGGGGCTCGAACTCGCGGACCGCGAGATCGTGACCTGGCTGAAGTCGGACGCTTAACCGACTGCACCACCCAGGCACCCCAGGATGCTCTTTTAATGTATACAAACATTAAGCGGGTTTAGATCATATTATGAGGCTCATTTTTTTTTTCTCTAGAGTAGAATGAATATTGGTTACAATTCAGTAACCATAAAGAGCTAAAAAAGTTTAAAATATAATGCCTTACTCTAATTTCCATTTTCTTCTGAATGTGTTGTCTTGGTGTGGTGAGATTAGATAAGGTCTACTGGCATCTTGTGTAATATAATAAATAGCAACTTGGTGGGGTGGCTAAGAGCACAGGCTTTAGGGTTACACGTCCAGTTTGAGAACCTGCTCTCTGTATTAGTTGGGAGAGCTTGGACAATATTTAATATATGTAAGTTTTCTTTTTCTTATTTCTAAAATGTGAGTAAATAGCATCTACTGTAGGGGGTCATTTTGAAGTCTAAAATAATGAATAGAAAGCACATCATATGAACTAAACAAATAGACTGCTGCCTACAGTCTTGGGGAAGCTAGGTGATATCTGGAAAGTCTCTTGATCTGTTTGGCTCTTGAATCTTTCCAGGGACTGGGCTAGATAGCTTTGAGGTAGCTTTAACTATATATAGACAGTTTTTAAAAATGCTTATTTATTTTGAGAGAGAGCGTGTGTGCGAGTGGGGCAGGGGCAGAGAGAGAGAGCGAGAGTGAGTGAGAGAGAGAGAGAGAGAGAGAGAGAGAGGGAGGGAGAGAGAGAATCCCAAGCAGGCTCTGTGCTTTCGGCCAAAAGCACAGAGCCTGACGTGGAACTCAAGCTCATGAACCGTTGAGATCATGACTTGAGCCAAAACCAAGGGTTGGATGCTGAACCGGCTGAACCACACTGGTGCCCCGGAATCTCTGTGTAGTTTTAATTAAAGGTCTAACAAAGGCTTTCCAAGAACAGTGTGTCTCTTGGGAGTCAGGAATTTTCATCCCAGTTGTCCCTCCTGCTAGGTGAAGATCTTCTTAAAACCGAACTCCGTATCTGAGATTAGAAATGAAATCATACCTGATTTCAAGATCTAGGCAAATTGGCACAATACACACACACACACACACACACACACACACACACACACACACACCAGCTCTGTCTTGGAGGTACATTCTCGTTTACCAATCATTTAAAAATAAAGAAAAGATGTTTCCGTTACTGTCTTGTTCTGCTCTAAATCCCCAGTTGGAAACATACTTAGAATTAAATAGGACCCAGGGAGGAGCAGAGGGCAGTCCTATCTCGATCTCCTCAGCATTGTTATTTGCTCTGTGATGGGAGAGAGAAAAGCCATCCATAAAGTTCCAAGTGAATTAGAAAGTGGACCTGTGGTTGCCACAGAAAATCAAAGATCCTTTTTTTATTTTTCATCTTCCCGTCCTCGTTTATGTTGAGATAATATGAATTATATTTGGAAATTGTTTTGGGTTGTTTTCAAATATACCTGGACATTTTGTTTTGAAGATCTTGAAACAAAATTTACAAAGATGTGGGAGTCTATTAGGCACTTGTTCCTGATAATAATTATAATGTATTAACACTCTTCTAGACTGCTTAACATTTTATAACGCATTTCTGTATATTTTATTTCCCTTGGTTCTTGCAGATATGCTATGTTATTGTTATCTCCTCCCTATCAGTTGGATGCATTAGGCTACAAGTAACAGAAAACTCAACCAAAATGTCTTTAACAGTAAATAAATGCACTCTTTTAGTTCAGATCTGTGGGCAGATTTGGGGGTTAATTAATTGACTGTTAATTCAGTGACTCAACAGCATCATCTAGACCCCAATTTATTTCTATCAAACTGCTATCATTGGTGTTGCCTACACGCTCAGACTGGTGGGAAGATGGCTGCAGTGGTTCCAGGCATCACGGCAAAGCCCAGATATTTTCAGAGAAAGACGAAAGATCGTTTCTTCCCCCATGGCCTTTTCTCAGGAGCAGGAATTTTTTTCCGAGAGACTTCCTGCAGACTTCCCTTCATGCCTCATTGGCCAGAGCTGTATCACATGCACTTGAACCAATCATTGGGAAGAGGAATGGGATTACTTTTAGACCAGTCGGGCCTATTCCTGGGGCTAGGGATGGAGTCGGGGCGCCCCGGGGTACATGGCTGCGTGGAGACTGGTGGAAGACACCAGAACAGGATGGGGTTTATGTTAAAAGGGCAGAAGTGGGGAATGACATAAGGTACGCAACTCAGAGCGTCTGCGACACCCAACCTACGTGTAAAAGACAGCTGACACTCAGACTGCTAAAGGGTTTGCCTGAGAAGTAGCAGGGCCATGGTTGGTAAAAGCCGTGCTTGTTTACAAAGGGTGTGTAGAGTATTCACAGGACAGAGAACACTTTGGCTGGAAGACACTGCAAATATGATCAGGTCCTCTACTTACGCTAGTACTTTGAGAGTATGGGTCTTGATATGGCCAGGTCCTCAGCCACGAGAGCTTACTGCTACATCCCCTTGACTTGACCTTATCCCTCCTCCCCGCAGTCTGTTGGTCTTCCCTTTGGAGGGTGACAAGGGCATGTCCCACAAAAATTTTGTGTGGTAGGGGAGCAGGCCAGGAGAGCTCCTGTCACTGGGGTCCCTCCTGCTCCTGAGTGAGAAGAATGTGAGAGGGGCAGGGAATAGACAGGAGCTTGTTTCTAGCTGAGTGTCCCTCATGAGAGCTGGGGATGAGGATGGGCAGCCCTCCCTACATGAAGCAGCCTTCCCATCCACCCATGTCCACCTTCAGAGGCCCCTGGGCCCCTCCCTCTTCTATTTCCTACAGTCCTCTCTGTGTTGCATTGCACTGCCTGGCCCACGTTGTGCTTCTTTCTCCTGTTATCATGAAGTCCAGGCGTTCATTTCAATCTGGATTTACCTTGACAGACCTGGAGCCGGGGCTGGGAATTGTTTTCAGGTTCAACAAATACGAGGAGCTCAAAAACAGTAGCATTGCCTATGCTAGCTCAGAGTGAAGCATCTTCAAGATAGCCAACTTTTCTCCTACAAATATTGGTTGACTGCACATCGCATAATTCTCGTGTGTTAGTATCCGGCTGAGTCTTTTTCTCTTTGTTCAACCTCATCAAATATTCTTGAGATTGTCTACCTTTTAGGGGTGCCTGGGTGGCCCAGTCAGTTCAGCGTCCGACTTTGGCTCAGGTCGCGATCTCACGGTTCACCAGTTCCAGCCCCGCGTCGGGCTCTGTGCTGATGGCTCAGAGCCCGGAGCCTGCTTCGGATTCTGTGTCTCCCTCTCTCTCTGGCCCTCCCCCACTCACACTCTGTCTCTCTCAAAAATAAATAAAACACTGAAAAAAATTAAAAAGAAAATCTGGGGATTCGAAGCTTAGGTAGCCAACAAACAACCAGAGCCCATGACCCTGGGGCATGAATTGTCTGAGCTTCTAAAGAGGAGGAAAGGCTCAGATCCAATCAGAATTAAAAAAAAAAAAAACAAAACCAAGTTCAAGAATACCTACTAGTTAACAGAGCCAATCAAACAATACAATATTTCTTAGAACCAATGTGGGAGTGCTTCTCAAAGTTTTGGGTGTGGCATATTTAAGAGTCCCTAATAAGAATCCGCTTTTCGAAACTCCACTTGGACATATTGAATGAGACTCCTCTGGGAGTGGGGAACAGGAATCTGCATTTTTCAGAAACCTCTCCAGGTAATTATGCTGTATTTGATCTGTAGAGCTCCTCCGGGAAATACTGCTGCCCTGTGAGGCCCGGGAGGAGCACCCAACCTAACGATCATACTAGCTAAATTTAAGTAGAGCTTTCTGTGTTAAGCACTTTACCCACATTATCTCATTTCAACCTCACGATAGCCCTAGCTGGTACCACTGTTTCGCCCATTTTACAGGTAAGCACAGAGATGTTAAGTAATTGTCTACGGTCACAAAACACGTGTTCTTTTTTTTTTTTTAATATTTATTTAAAAAAAATTTTTTTTAAAAATGTTTATTTTTGAGACAGAGAGAGAGACAGAGCATGAACGGGGGAGGGTCAGAGAGAGATGGAGACACAGAATCCGAAGCAGGCTCCAGGCTCTGAGCCGTCAGCCCAGAGCCCGACGCGGGGCTCGAACTCCCGGACCGTGAGATCGTGACCTGAGCCGAAGTCAGACGCTTAACCGACTGAGCCACCCAGGCGCCCCTTAAATATTTATTTATTTTTGAGAGAGTGCAAGTGGGAGGAGGGGAGAGAGGGTCTGAAGTGAGCTCTGCACTGGCAGCAGCAAGTCCCATGTGGGGCTCGAACTCACGAACCTTGAGATCATGACCTGAGCCGAGGTCAGACGCTCTACCGACTGAGCCACCCAGGCGCCCCCAAACCCATACTCTTAAGCCTGAGCAGAAGGTTCCCGATAAGGACAGAGAATCTAAATACTGATGTTTGAAGCCATGGGTCTTACTGAGGTTTGTGGGTCCTGAGGATTGGTCCCAAGGAAAATACAGAGAAGGAAAGGTGATTATCACACTCAAAGAGTACAGAAGCTTGAAGCTGGAAACAGGAAATGGCTAATCACAATGACTAATAGGTTCTACCTTAGTGGCTTCACATTCTAAAATTTGGTCCCATAATCTTGAAAGCAGAAGACAGAGAGAGAGAGAAAGAGAGAGAGAGAGAGAGGAGAGAGGATTGATTTTGTATGACATTAGCTAAAATTGTGTTGTTTTGGTTTCTTTATTTTTATGGGAGTAAAATTAGATTCTAGAACCCACCTGTGGTTCAGCTAATAGCCATCCTCAGACAACTGGTTTTATCCTCCCTGCTTTTCGCTGGAAAAAGAAAGACAAATGATAAAATGATGACCACAGAGAATTTTGTTTTTAAAAATATCACCTTCTAGGGCACGTTCTCCAGACCAGTGCACATTGAATCCAATATCCTATACTTTCTTTATTTGGGTCCAAAATACCACCCAGTGAGACCTGATATTTGGAAAGATGACCCTGTGGCCCTGCAAATCCCGAGTCATATAACAAATGTGCGCACACATTTGGGTAGCTTGAAACACAAGGGTTTGATTTCAGTTGACCAGAGAATTCAATTAAGCAGAGCATCCCATTTGTTAGACATCTAGTACTTTCCCCACACCACTGATGGATACTGTGGTTTCTGTATCTGTATGGAAGGAAGGTGGCGGGAGCAGGGGGGCTATTCTTAGTAGGGATGGGGAGAGGTCAGCCTCTGGAATACATATACTTTTGAAAAAAACAGAGCAGTAGCCAAGTGTTCTGTATGTAACAAAAGATATCAGTCACCTTGATGAGTTTGGATTCAACATAATAAAAAATAGGAGACTTTCAGAAAAAGAAGAGTAGCTTCCTGCCAGTTTGAGTGGTGGGTCCCATCGGGAGGCAGAGGGATGTACAAAAGTCTTTTTGTACCCATGATCCTTTGATCCTTTATTTTTATAGGAGATAAGACGGTAATTTTTCTACTGACCCACAGAAAGATTCCTAAGAGAAGACCAGAAACCACCCAGGATTACAGTGAATTTATAAAGCTGGCAGAAAGCATATATAAAGGTGATTTCTTTCACCTCATTTTATATATCACTTTCCATTAAAGAGAACACTAACAAACAAACATTATCTTTTCTTTTCTATCCCACATTCTTTTTTTTTTTTTAATTTTTTTTTCAACGTTTATTTATTTTTGGGACAGAGAGAGACAGAGCATGAACGGGGGAGGGGCAGAGAGAGAGGGAGACACAGAATCGGAAACAGGCTCCAGGCTCTGAGCCATCAGCCCAGAGCCCGACGCGGGGCTCGAACTCGCGGACCGCGAGATCGTGACCTGGCTGAAGTCGGACGCTTAACCGGCTGCGCCACCCAGGCGCCCCTCTATCCCACATTCTTAAGATGTGTGAAGAAGAGATATGGTGACTATCGCGTAATGGATGGAGAAATAGGATGAATCTAGCTGGCCTGCTGGGCCCAGATCACAGAGAGGCATCAGAGGAGGAACTTAAGGGGCCTTTGGTGCCTTCCACATGTATGCTGCCCATTAACTAACTACCTTTCATTAATCACTTATCCTTAGCCTCAAACTATTTTCTGCTTGCAGTCCCATCGCACCCCCATCTCTGCTATAAATAGCACCTTGGTCAGGGACAAAAAAAAAAAAATAGAAAAAGATTTTGAAAGTGCCATTTCTTGTAAGAAGACCTGTGAAAGCAAGTGACTTCCCTGTCGAGGTCAACTTCCTACTGGAAGGGAGAGAAGCAAGAAAGGCGACTCTGGAATTTTCACCGAGTTTTTTCCCGTGGCAGGGGCGGTGCACCTGTCCTCTGGTGCAAGGCAAGGCAAGTGGCCCTCTGCGTGTGTCTCAAACCATCCATTGGATTTTCCCGTCTGTCTCAATGGGAGTTTTTGAGGCATGGGAGAGAAAGAGACTTACTGACCTTTAAAGCGGCAGATCCATTTGTAGTGTCTACTTTTGACTCTGCCGTTGCTTCGATATTTCAGCGGAGGTTTTTAATAGAAAGGAGGTTCAGGAGCCACACAGCTTATTTCAGCTTGACCACTGGGAATTACCATATTTGACCATCTGGGAGGTATTAGAAATGTTCCTCGGTGTCGCTTTACTTCGTGGCAATCAAATACCAGAACTCGTTCTGAGGAGGGCGGGAAATGGTAGCAGTGCAGGAACCAGTTGACGCGGAACAGAAGAGCTAGTGAAAAAAAATGCGTTTTTCTGTGGAGTTCTAACAGACACGCAAGTCTGTGGATTCACGGCCTTTACAGTGTACAAGGCCGGCTTTCATTTGAGAAGGGACGGATTCAAGGCAGTGTGGGGATAAAGGTGGTTCATATCCTCTTGGCTGGGATGAAAGTTATTCCATTCCCATTTTGGAAAATTCGGAAAACAGAAACAAAAACACTTTCCCTTCAAGGCTACGTTCAGAGTTCTGGTTTGGCTGAAATAACACAGAGGGTTTCTGTGGAGGTCGGCAAGTACATATGGAGGAGTGAGATGGGGCTGGTCACTGGGGGCCTGTGTGCCCCTGGCAACTAGCTGGAGAAGGGCCCCTTGATGACTGCAGATGAGGTAGCCATTGCTCTGGAATAGTTGCGAAGGTAAAGTCAGAATAAAAAACAAACAAAAAAGCTTGAGAAATAACTAGAACCAGGATGGTGGGATGTTGTAATCATCCAGGGGAGACATGACAGAGCCTCACCAGAAGAATGGAGATGAAGGGACACAGGAGAAAGACAACAGGAAGGCACAGCTGGTGGTATTTGGAAAGAGACGAAGCGTTGGATGATGGGTAATGAAAGAGGTACCATTAATTCCAGGATCTTTATTTTTTTTTTTTTTCAACGTTTATTTATTTTTTTGGGACAGAGAGAGACAGAGCATGAACGGGGGAGGGGCAGAGAGAGAGGGAGACACAGAATCGGAAACAGGCTCCAGGCTCTGAGCCATCCGCCCAGAGCCCGACGCGGGGCTTGAACTCCCGGACCGCGAGATTGTGACCTGGCTGAAGTCGGACGCTTAACCGACTGCGCCACCCAGGCGCCCCTGGGATCTTTATTTTTTTGACTTAAGAGTCTATAAGTGGGCAGCATTGCTCTGTGTGATGGCTAGCCAAGATGAATTTGGTGTTCGTTACCGGTGATGATTCTCTTTGGGCCAGTCTCGGAAACAAAATGGTACCTTCACGTGAACCAAGAAGGACAGATCTATGTGTCAGCTGTGTTTGTTTCTCGCCCTGCTTGTTCTTGCAGAGTGGCTTATTTAGGGAATGCCTGGAGGGGGATGTAAAACCGTACCTAGACCCAGATAGTGTCAAGCGGGGTAGCATATTTTGAAAATGTCCCCCAGATGGTTCAGCAAAGCCACAAAAAAATACGCCGTGAAATAACCAAAGTATACTGATCAACCAAGGCGTTAGTGAATGCACCGAGCCAGTGAGCAATTATGCTAGAAGCAAAGTAAGAAAGACCTCAATGTCTAAATGTCTTCTGAAAAGTATATTATTTTGAATTCAGGCTATAAAAAAAATCCAAGTGACTTTTACTTGCCTGACAGGGAAGAGAATGTTCCTTAACTTTGTTCACCCACTATAAAGGGTACTAACTTTACATAATAAAAAATTAAGTACACGAAAGTTCCGGCATATTTCTTAGCCTAAAGTTAGTGCTTTATAAATGTGAATGAGTCGAATCTAAAATTAAGTGAGAGTCCCACACAGTGTGAGTTTTACTGCCAAGCTATTTTATCCTTTCAGTTAAATTTGTATAAAATATATGCCCTTATAACTACCTGCGTCCCTCTTTTATCCTTCTGAAGAGAATCATCTAACTTTTGTCCCTGTTTCCTCATTCCCCCCCCCGCCCCCCCCCCCCCCCCCCCCCCCCCCCCCCCCCCCCCCAGTCATTAGGCTTGGCCCGCCCTCTCTTCCCTCAAGCTAACCTGGAAGAAGTTCTTTTTTTTTTTTTTTTAATTTTTTTTTCAACTTTTTTTTTTTTTTTTGGGACAGAGAGAGACAGAGCATGAACGGGGGAGGGGCAGAGAGAGAGAGGGAGACACAGAATCGGAAACAGGCTCCAGGCTCTGAGCCATCAGCCCAGAGCCCGACGCGGGGCTCGAACTCACGGACCGCGAGATGGTGACCTGGCTGAAGTCGGACGCTCAACCGACTGCGCCACCCAGGCGCCCCTGGAAGAAGTTCTTAATTGCCAACTTCAACGACATTTTCTTTTCTCGTTTTACCAGACCCCGCTGGAATATTTGACACCACTTTTTCCGCTCCTACATCTGTATTCACCCTTGGCTTCCTGGATGTTTCTCTCTCCTAATTATCCGTAGCCCCCAACCCCGCCTCAGTCTTTTTGAATTGATCTGTCTCGGTGTCCTGTGAAAGTTCTATTTTTCCTCTCCAGGCCTTAAGTGCTGTAGTTCCTTATGTGGCACCAGATCTGTAGCTGAGGTCTCCCTCGGGGCCCAGAGACTCCCCCTGGGCTGCTAGGGTTAGCTCGACGTTACGGCGGCCAGAACCAAACTCCTTCTCACTTCCTACTCTGTAAATTTCCTCCTTGATTCCCCATCTTGGTGAATGACAGCACCACCCTCGCAGTTGCCCAAACCATAAATCTGACCCGTCTGTAACTCTTTCCCCGTGCTCGAATGACACCCATGTCAGTCCTCAGCCGCTGTTGTCTTTTCCACTCCTACGGCTATTATTTGAGTTCCAACCCTTATCAAGGCCCCAGTTGCTTTCACACTCTCCTTACCACCAGTCTTGCCATTCACTCATCCCTCCTTTCATTCATCCACAACACAATTATGAAGTGTTTGCTAACATCCAGGCATCGTGCTGCAAATGTGGCCCATTAGGGGAGCACTGCAAAGCTGGCCTCTGTGCTCCCGGAGACTACCCGAAGGTCCGCACCCAAGTGTGATCCTGCCGTTCCTTGTTCAGGGTCCTTCCGCAGGCTCTCACGATTCAGGGCTGTGTCTGCCTTCTTAGAATGGTTTGGAAGGGCTTATGGGAGGTCCTGTTCATCGCCTCAGGGGAAACTTGATTGCAGCTGGACGCAGAGCCACCCAGAATGCAAGCCATCGTCTTCCAGACTCCCTTGCAGCCAGGGTGGTGGCCGTGTGACTCAGTTCTGGCTACTGACATGTAAGACCGCCTAAAGCCAGTTAACCTAACCCCGGGGGCAGGGGCCACATTTTGCCCTCTGTGTTTCTTCATTCTTCCGTCCTGCCCTGCGGCAGCAGTGATCTGGAACCACCAGGAGGCCTTGAGGGTCAAAGGGATGTGTGTAGGGTAGTGAAGCAGAAAGAGAGGAGCCTGGGTCCCTTGTGAAACTGGAAATTGTGGAGCCCTGTACCCGTGTCGGTCTGCACACTTACCGCGTCTTTTGGTGAAGAAGTCCGCATTTATCCGTTTATCTTGATTAAGCCACTATCATTTGTGGGATTTTCTACTATATGCAGTTAAACTTAATCTGAATAATGAGACTTACAAAGATCTTTACAACATGAGCCTTGCCCACCTATCCAGAGTTATCTGACTCCCCATGTAAGTACTGGAGACCCCCAGCTCTTGCTCATATGTGTTCTTTCTCTCTGTCTCTGTCTCTCTCTCACACACGCACACACACACACACACACACACTCACTCACTCACTCACTCACATTCACACCTTCATACCTTTTTCTCTGCTGCTCCTTTCTCCCTCTTGTCACGAGCACATGTGTGGAGGGTGGGGTGACCTCATCTGAGACTGGAGAAACTTGCTGAAGTGTCGTCCTTTCCTCCAAAAGGAGAGGAAGTAAGCACAGCAGTTTCCTCGGAACCCTTCTAGCTCTTCTTACGATATGCTACCAACCTAGCAACATGTTCCACACAGTGCTAGCGTCCCTTTGGAAACCTTTCCCATTACCCAAGGGCTAGACCGAGCCGTCTGAAACCCAAGGCTCACCTACCACTCAACAGACTTGAACTCACTCATCTGCTTCCTCGCTGGAGATGTGCAGCCTCTTTAGTGGGGGCACAGAACCCTTTTCTATTTCTCCCGTCTCATCTCTTACCACCATTTTGCCTTTTCCTTTCCACACTAAAGTGCCTGTCATTTCCAGATGGCCCATATTGTTTCTCTCCTCCAAACCTTTGCTCCGGCTATTTTCTCTGCCGGGATTGTCTCCCCACCCCGCCGCCTCCCCCCCCCCACCCCCCACCCCCCGCCCTTTCTAGAACTGCTAACTGTATCCATTGGTTAAAACCATGAACATTGACCCAGGAATCTTCCTCTGAGAACGCTCCCCAGGACCCCATGGTCTGGGTTCTCTGTGACCCCTCCGTACATCCCCTTTACCTTGTGCTCAGCTCACTCATTGCCCTTCCTCAGTGCTTCATAACTCACCTCTGGTGTGTTGGCCCCTCCAAAGGTAGGAATGGTGTCTTGTGTATCTCTGAATCGTCGCAAGCCTGGCACCCGGCAGGTGTTCAGATTCCATGGCGTTAATATATAAGTGAAACATTTAGTAGAGATGCTCTCAGAACCAGGCAAATGACCTTACTGCCCAGATTTTCCTTCATTTGCTCTGAGAATCCCTTAGTCTGCCCCTTGGTACATTTCCACTTTCTGGACGGGATAAATGGTTGATCTGCTCAGATAAGAGTTCGAAGTTGTGTGTCAGGAACCAGCCCAACTGTTGGAGGAGGAGGTGGGACTGACTGTAAACCCCTTTATTGAAGCAGCAGGTTCTTTCAATAATGTGGACATAACCCCCCACACCAGTTCTGAGCATGGCCACAGGTCCCTATCGTGCCAGGGGGACTTGGGGTGCTCGCTTCAGCTCCAGAGAGCTGACATTCCATGAACTCCTCCACAACTGAGACAGCCCCGTGAGCAACTTAGAGGCTCCTTGGTGGAGGTACCACCGTCCATGTGTGGCTGAGACGCTTGGCTGCCATCCTTCCAGACTGGGTTCTCTCCTTCTAGATGGAAAAGGCGCCAGAGATTCATGTATGTGAGGCCCGATTGGTTCTGATAAACGATCACTTAGGACCTGTGTCATCTTAGATAAGTTACTTAACCTCTCTGTGCCTTAGACTTCTGAAAACCAGCATGCCTGTGATGTAGGCTTACTGGGGAGGCTAAATCAGATAAACTATGTAAAGAGTCTTGCACAGGCAAGGTCCATAGTAAGAGTTTAATAAGTGTCAGCTGCCATTATTACTACTGATAAATGTCTTCAGGTCTGTGCTGCCTACAAAGAACCAATCTTGAGAACTCAGAGAGAAAAATGTCCTGGAGGAAAACTTCAACGAAAATGTAAACCATAGTCTCTACGAATTCAGCAGCAATTCATTGAGGAAGAGCATGTCTTGTGCCATTTGATGATCTAAACGGTAAGAACAAAAACCAAAACCAGGGTTGGCGTGAGAATTTTGAAATCTGACCGTTTTCATGCAGTAGGATGATTCTATTTTTTTCTTCTCTCCCCTTTTTATGCTGTCACTAAATTCCCCGTGCAAAAGTCACCTCGTGAGTCCCTCATGTTGATTGGGCTCAATTATCTTTTGGAGCCGCTCTGACCTGCAGATTTATAGGAAACGGCGGTAGCTTTCTCCCTCCCCCAGGGGATCTCAGTCCTCTTTTTACAGCACAGGTTCTGACAGAAGGTGGTCCTTGCTGGTTTTAAATACCAAGCTCTCTTGGCTACTCTGCGAGATGCGGCTGGCATCATCTTTCTGGCCAAGCGACTATATTTTCTACCAAGGAAGCTTGAGATGAAGCAAAGGGCAGGGGACAGGGCAAAGGCAGGAACAGCCCAGGTCCAAAGGAACTTTGACAGGAGGAAATCCTGGGGCACAAGGTATAGATAAGTAAACCACTGGACCAGCTTCACTTTTGCACCCATTTGGGGTTTGCCTCATTCCTCATGCCTCCTCCCTCTGTGCCCGCTGCTTCTCCGTTCCCTTCACTGGCTCTCTTTCTCTGCTGGCCCTTCAATGCTCATGTTCTTTAGGGCTCTGTTCATGGGCCTGGGTTCGAACTCTTCACTTTATCTGGATAATCTCAGCCATCCCAGAGCAACGGGAACCAGATCTGCCTCGCAAGCTCCAGACAAGCACGTCCACCGCCTTCCAAATGGTTCCCATTTGGGATTCAAATGGGATATAACACAGGTCACTCAAACCCAGTCTCATAAAAATCACACCCATGGTCTTTCTTCTTCCCTCAAATTTGCTTCTCCCTCAGTGTCTCCTGTCTTGACAAAGGGCACCACTCCCCACGCTGTTACCCGAGGAGCAACCTGGAAGTTGACCTTGACTTTCCCTGTCCCCGCCCGTTCAATGAATCACAAGTTCGTTACCTTCTCTAGTTCTTTTCTACATCTGCACAGACCTCCTAGTCCAGACCACCAGCCCCACTTTCCCAGGCCAGTGCAGGATCATGCCTGCTGGCTTCTGTGCATCTAGGCTTCTTCCAATCCATTTTTCAAGCTGCGGCTAATTGGATAGTCTAACACTGAAAATCTACCGGCTCTAACTCTTTTCTGTTGTTACCGGAATAACACCCGAAACACATCCTGAGGACCACAGTTCCACCTTGATCTAGCTGCCAGCTGCACCTCTCGTAGCCTCCTCCTATTTTTGTACTCCAGCCACACTGAGCTTCATTCAGTTCCTCAAACGTCCCCATGCCTTTTCCCACCTTCACACGTCTGCACAGGCTGGTCCCTCTGCCTGTAGCATTCCCCCGACCCTTGGTGACTGGCTCACCTCTGCTTCTCCTTTTCCTCCCAGCTTAAACACCACTCTCTCCCGGAGCACTTCTCCGGTTCCTAAGCTTGCCTGCATTCCTTGTTCAGTGTTCCCATTGCTCTCTATTTCCACCAGCCTAAAACACAATCACCGTTATTTGTTCAAGAATTGCCTTGCTTGGGGTGTCTGGGTGGCTCGGTCGCTTAAGTGTCCTATTCTTGGTTACAGCTCAGGGCACGATCTCTCAGTTCCGTGAGCTCAAGCCCCGCGTCAGGCTCTGCACTGACAGTGCGGAGCCTGCTTGATTCTCATTCTCCCTCTCTCTGCCCCTCCCCAACTCGCACGGTCTTTGTCTCTCTCCAAATAAATAAACTTACAAAAGAAAAAAGAAAAAGAATTGCCCTGCTTGATAGTGTTTGAGAGCAGGGAACACGTCTAGCTTATTCCATTGTATTTTCATTGCCTGCCATCTTGGGTATAGTCACTGTTCAATAAATAGTTATTAAATATTCAAATAAATGAATGAAAGACCAAAAATTATCTCTTCATGGTTTTATTTTGAATTTTTCTATCGTCAATAAGATTGAACTATTATGGTGCGTATTCATTTTTTTTTTTTATTGGTTGCCACTTCATATTTTTGGCCTATTAGTCTTTTGTTTTTGTTCATCGATTGTTAAGAACTTTTTTTTTATGGGGCGCCTGGGTGGCGCAGTCAGTTAAGCGTCGACTTCAGCCAGGTCACGATCTCGCGGTCCGTGAGTTCGAGCCCCGCGTCGGGCTCTGGGCTGATGGCTCGGAGCCTGGAGCCTGTTTCCGATTCTGTGTCTCCCTCTCTCTCTGCCCCTCCCCCGTTCATGCTCTGTCTCTCTCTGTCCCAAAAAAATAAATAAACGTTGAAAAAAAAATTTAAAAAAAAGAACTTTTTGTAAATTGAAGATTTTAATTCCCTTATATTTTGTAAATAATTTTTCTAATATATTTTTTACTTTTGGCGTTTATTTCCTCATAAATAAAGGCTTTAAGTCGTTATATATTCAAATCGATCGATCCTTTGCATGAGGATTAAAAAGGGCTCTCATATAAACTTTTATATTCACAAAGTCAGGAAGCATACCGCATACTTCTCCTGCAGGTTGATGTGGAGGGATATTCCTACAAGGAAACATTTATGTGTTTGTTATAATGTGAAAGTTTTTGTAGAGGCTTTTTTTTTTTTTCAAACAGATGTATTTAAGAATAGTATTGAAACTTCCCTTTGCTAGAGATGGAGTAGGTATATTTCCCCCTATTCCTCCTGCTTAGTAAAACTAAAACCTCTGGACATTACATAAAAATAAAACACAAGACTCTGGAAGGCAGAAAAAGGAAGGCAAGCCATCGAAGGAATTCACAACCCCAGGAACAACATGGTGGTGAGTTACTTATATGAGTTGCCTTACATATCCCAGTCCTGGACGTGAAGAAGCCATCGCAATCCAGGAATGCCAAGGGACACAGACAAAACCAGCCCCAACAAAAGCCTGCTCTCTAACCAAAGGACTAGGGGAAAGGCAGGCTGGCAAGACAGAGAATGTTTGGACCATCACCACTCTACTCTAGTTCAACATCAAAGAGAAAACTGAGTTTGCTTCCACCCAGGCCAACAAAGGTCACGTTGAGAGGATAATTTGCATCCACCTGAGGCTGTAACAAGGTACCCCAGCCCCCCCCCCGTTTCCTGTTGAGGTAGTGTCAGAAAAAGCCAGGTAGATAGTCAAGTTAAGATCCCTGCCCCTCCAGTGTCCGTGAAGACCATGTGGGGAGACGGAATGCCATTTCCCCAGCAGTAATGAGACACTCCTCCCCTCCCCACTGAGGTAATGTCAGAGGAAGCCTAGTGGAAGGTCAGGACTTTCACCATCATTCAGGGGTAATGAGGCCATCCCCACTACAGTGTTGATGGAGACCACATAAGTAGACAGAACTCCCAACCCCACCCAACAGTATAAAAGAGCCCCCTACCCCCCACCCCACCTCTCAGGTGTCAATGGAGGCCAAGTAAGGAATCTAGATTTCTACCTTTACGGGCAGTAATGAAACAGTCCTCTGTCACAGTGATGTCAGGAAATGCCAGCTAAAACAGAAAGTTTAAATAAGATCCAGAGTCTCCTAACTTAATATACAAATGCTCAGGTTTGGATTGAAAATCACTCCTCATACCAAGAACCAGAAAGTTCTTAAAGTGAATGAAAAAGATAATCAATAGATGTCATATTTATTTCCTAGGACTGCTGTGACAAGTTACCACAAATTTGGCGTAAAACAACAGGAATTTATTCTTTCACAGTTCTGGGGGCCAGAAATCTGCAATCAAGGTATTAGCTGGGCTGAGCTTCCTTCAAGGCTCTAGGGGAGATTCTGTTCCTTGCCTCTTCTAGTTTCTGGTGACTCCAGGTATTCCTTGGATTAAAGCTGTACCATTTTTTAAAAAAATGTTAAACATTTATTTTTGAGAGAGAGAGAGACAGAGAGCAAGCAGGGGAGGGGCAGAGAGAGAGGGAGACACAGAATCTGAAGCAGGCTCCGGACTCTGAGCTGTCAGCACAGAGCCTGACACGGGGCTCAAACTCACGAACCAAGAGATCATGACCTGAGTCCAAATCGGATGTTTAACTGACTAAGCCACCCAGGAGCCCCAAAAGCTGCACCATTTAAATCTCTGCTCCCATAGACACATTGCCTCCTTCTCTGTTTTTCTCTTATAAGGATACCTATCATTAGATTTAAGTAGTGCTCAGATAATCCAGGATAATTTCTATAACTTAAGATCCTTAATTGCATTTGCAAAGACCTTTTCCCAAGTAAGGTAGCATTCACAGGTTCCAGGGATTAATAGGTGGATATATCTTTTGGAAGGGCTAATATTTAACACACTATGAGTGCCCATACTGAGAGAACAGAGATAATTATCAGACAAAGATTTTTAAGTAGTCTTGGCAAAAACAAACAAACAAACAAACAAACAAAAAACTTCTACGAGCAATTATGAACGTGCTGGAAACAAATGAAGAAGTAGCCTCATCAAGAAATAGAAGATATCAAGAAAAATTAAGTGGAAAATTTAGAACATACAATATGGAAATTAAAAGCTTGGTGATGGCCTCAACAGCAGAATGGAGGGGACAAAGAAAAGAACCAGTGAACTGGAAAATGGAATAGAAATGACCTAATCTGAAGAACAGATATAAAGTAGATTGAAAAACAAATAAATAGAATCTCAGGGAGCTGTGGGACTCTAGCAAAATATCTAACGTTCATGTCACTGGAGTTCCAGAGAGAGAGAGAGGAGAAAGACGAGCTGTGAAAGGCACTCAAAGAAATAATTGTCAAGAACTCAAGTTTGACAAACCCTAGAAGCTAAGAGAATCCCAAAAATAATAAAGCTGGATAAATCCATGTCAAGATGTATCATAATTAAATGTCTGAAAACTAAAGGCAAAGAAAAAATTCTTAAAGCAGCCAGAGAAAAAGTGTATCTTACCTACAGGAGAAACACAATTCAAATGATATTGTATTTCTCATCATAAACCATGGAGAAAGAACTGGCACAATATTTTTAAGTGCTGAAAGAAAACTATCAATCCAGAATCCTATACTCAGTACAAATATCCTTTGGGAATGAAGCAGGAATCAAGATATTCTCAGATGAAGGAAAAGGAAGAGAATTTGTCTTCAGCAGACCTACCTTAGAAGAAGGGCTAAAGGAAGTTCTGTAAGCAGAGAGGAAACAATGAACAAAGGAACTTTGGAACATCGGGAAAGAAGAAAACACAGTCAGCAAAAATGTGGGCAAATACATTCTTCCTTCTCCTTTCCTTCTCCTTCTCCTTCTTCTGAGTTTCCTAATTATATTTGATGGTTGAAACAAAAAATTATGCCAATTTCTAATATTCCAAATGTTTCAAATATTTAAGACAATTGTATTATAAACTGGAGAGATTAAGAGCAAAGTAAGATTGTATACTTCACTCAAACTGGAGAAATCACACCAGTAGGCTGTGATAAGTCATGTATATTTCATGTAATATCTAAAACAACCACTGAAAAATCTATACTAAAATATATACTCAAGAACGCTGTAGATAAATCAAAATGGAACTTGAAACTATGTTCACGTAATCCACAGAAAAGCAGAAAAAAAGAAAATCAGGTAACTAACAAAAATATGAAAGAATAAACAGAAAATAAAAATAAAATGGCAGACTTAAGCCTTATCAGTTGAATATATCAGTTGAAAGTCTGGCAAAGTAGATTTAAAAACATGACCCAACTGTATGTGATCTATAAAAACTATACCTCAAATATGATATGAAGAGGTTGAAAGTGAAAAGGTGAAAAATCCACCCTTAAAACGGTATATGAAAAGGCAAAGTAACTAATATAGCTCAATCAACTTGGAAAAAGAGTAACTTAAAAAGAAGAATAATGTTGGGGCACCTGGGTGGTTCAGTTGCTTAAGCGTCTGACTCTTGATTTCAGCTCAGGTCATGATCTCACAGTTTGTCAGTTAAAGCCCCACACCAGGCTCTCTGCTGACATCGTACTGAGCCTGTTTGGGATTCTCTCTCTCCCTCTCTCTCTGCCCCTTCCCCTCTTGTGCATGTTCTCTCTCTCTCTCTCTCTCTCTCTCTCTCTCTCTCTCTCTCTCCCAAATAAATGAACATTAAAAAAATTAAGAAAGAAGAAGAATGTCAAGAACTGTAATATGCTTACAGAAATGAACACTGTATGGTATTTGAAGAGAGATAGAAAATAGAACAGAAGGGAAAGCCCAAGGGCACCTGGGTGGCTCAGTCAGTTAAGTGTCCAACTTCAGCTCAGGTCATGATCTCACGGTTCATGACTTCAAGCCCCGCGTTGGGCTCTGTGCTGACAACTCACAGCCTGGAGTGTGCTTCGGATTCTTTGTCTCCCTCTCTCTCTGCCCCTCCCCTGCTCTCTCTCTCTCTCTCTCTCTCTCTCTCTCTCTCTCTCTTTCTCAAAATAAATAAACATTAAAAGAAGAAGAAGAAGAAGAAGAAGAAGAAGAAGAAGAAGAATGGAAAGCCCAGAAATAGACCCACACAATCATGCTCAACTGGTTTTTGACAAAGATGTAAAAGCACTCAATGGAGGAAGCACAGCCTTTTCAACAAATGCCATTGGACATCCATGGGTCACAAAACGAATCTTGACTTAAGCCTTACCTTCTATAAAAATTAACTCAAGATGGCATACACTTAAATGTGAAACTAAAACTGTAAAACTTCTTGAAAAAAAAAAAAAGAGGTCTTTGAGACCTAGAGTTCTTTGACGTAACACCAAAAGCAGAGTCCATAAACGGAAAAATTGATAAATTGGACTTCATCAAAATTAAAACCTTTTTTTTTCTCTGCGAAAGATCTTGTAGAAAGAAAATAACCACTACCCACCTATCAGAATGGCTAAAATAAGACACTGGGCAACACCTAATTCTGGTGAGAATGAGAAGAAACTGAATCCTTTAGACATTGCTGATGGGACGGACCATAAAATGGGTACATCCACTATGAAAAATAGCTTGACAGTTTCTTAAACTACTAAACATGAAACTACCATATGACCCAGCAATTATATTCCTGGGCATTTATCCCAGAGAGATGGAAGTTTATGTCCAAACAAGAACTTGGATGTGAATGTTATAGCAACTTTATCTGCAATAACCCAAAATTAGACGCAACCCAGGTGTCCTTCGACGAGTGAATGGTTTAAAAAACTGTGGGACATTCATACCATGGAATACTAGGCAGCAATAGCAAGGAAGAAATATTAATACAGAATAATCTGCACAAGTCTCTGGGAAATTATACGGAGTAAAAAAAGCCAATCCCCAAAGGTTATACAGTATGTGACTCAATTTATACAACAGTCTTGAAATGACAAAATTACTCAAATGAAGAACAGGCTGCTGGCTGCCTGGATCAATTAAGGAGGGCATGGGGGTGGGAGGGAGGTAGATAAAAAGGCAACATTCAGAATCATTGTGGTGATAGAAATATTCTGTATCTCGACTGTCAATGTCAATATCCTGATTGTGATACTGTATTAAAGTTTTGCAAAATGTTGCGCATGTAAAAACATGCGATCTCTCTGTATTATTTCTTACAACTCCATATGAATTTACGTCAAAATAAAATATAATTAAAAAGTGACTAAGACCATATTTTAAAATAGTTTGATTTCATATTTTCAAGATAATAATACGTAGAGAAATTATTTTGGGTTACGTTGACCTTAGCAGAGCTAAAACAATTTAAGTTGTGATGGTATAAAATTCCTTTGACCCACTTAACTTACTACTTTTCTATGTGATAAATTTCTAGATATGTTGGTGTCTGGGTTTTGCTCTTTATTTTCTGCTTTGTTTCTTTCGAGAAGCCATGTCTTCAGGGATGTAGAGAACTTTGTTTTCTTTGTAGTATAATGCAACACTTGAAAAAGAATTATGCCCCCTTAATAATTCAGATTACAATTGGCTGCCATCTGCCCTTAAATTAAGTCTGTGTTGAAGAATTAGGAAAAAATGCTCATGGTTTCAAAAAAAACCTAGGTCAGATCATTGTACCCTGACCACAATGAACCTTAACCTTTTTAACAGAATACTTTCTTCTTGAATATTGGGGGGGGAAAAGAAAACACAGGCAACTTCACTATAATACCTTTGCTCTGTCATGATGGGGTCACATTAGGGGTAAACTACACCCCTGTATACATTTCATATCATGAGGTGCTTTATTCTTTGAGGCCCCCCCCCCCAAGCTTTGTTTGTGACATTGCTAGCGTACTTTCAGCACAACGAGAACAGTACTGAGCCCAGATTTGCTGTACCTGAGCCCTCCTTGGATAGGCCAGCACGGTGGGCTGGAAGGCTATGGGCCTTGGGTCAGAGTCTGGTCTCAGCTCTACCTCTCTCGTTTATAAGCTGTGTGGCATTGGGAAAGCCACTTGAACTTCCCGAGTTAGAAGTTTTAATTTATAACAAAAGAAAAATTATATCTTCTAACCAGGATTATGAGACATAGTGATAAAATGTATAACTAGACCTCACATTCTGAGCTCGGTAAGTGGCCACTCTTACTGTTATTGTTATCTGGGCTTGGTGTGGGCTGTGCTGTGTTCCTATTCATCTTTGATTTACCCCTCCAACTGGACCGCGAGTGCCTGGAGGGCAGACATGCCTTCACCTCATCCCCCAGGAAAATGTCTTGCACTCGGTGGGGGCTAAGTAAATATATTCGTTGACAATGAAGATGACGCATTAAGTGGAATAATTGAGGGTAGTAAATCATGCTGAGGTTCCCTTGACATAGCTGGGCACAAATTTCAGTGCGTTGGAGTGATTTAGGGAGCTTGGGAAACAGATTTCTTTCTCCACCTCCTCCTTGAGACCGTGTGATTAAGCTGGCCTAAGAATCTGCATTTTAAAGCAATCTCCCTGGGTGATTAACGATGAGGTGGTCTATGTACTGATCACATTTAGAGAAACCACGCTTCAGGAGATGCACCTATGTTGTGCTGAGTGGTCAGTTGTAAAGAGATGCCCATATAATACATAAAGTAGGAACTGATGATCGTTTAAGCGAAAATTTGGTCTGCAGGGTCATTCAAAAAATCCACTTTATCACTGAAGTGCCAGGCAGATATTATAAAACTAATCAAAACTTACTTTTCACAAGTTAATTAACATGTTTTATGTCCTAGTTATCGTAGCCAAAACTATATATGTACATGCTGTCTTTCTGGCTCCGGCTTGCCTAGTGAAGAGAAAATAGAAATGGAATAAATGCCCACCGGGCATTAGACTCAAATACATTTATCCTGCAGCAAAGTATGAATTTATGAAGATACCTGCAATGCATTATGTATACCGTTCATCCTATTTGGCCCCCCAACCGGTCTCCTAGTGGGACATTGCCTTTCTCGCGCTGCTATTTAGGACAAAGGCTTGGAACTAGGAGCAAAATGGTTGCACTTCCTAGGAGTGCTACCCTAAAGCACTTCTTTTTTAATATTAGGAAAAATTGATACGAAATTAAGCAAATAACTGGTGGCAAGCGTTATGGCCTCCTCCCGCCATAGGGACATAAGACCGTTCAGGGACAATAAAATAAAAGGGATTTTGTTCTTCATGACAGCAAGTAATATAGAAAAGAACTGTTGTTTCCTTTGGTTTTCTTCCCAAAACTTCAAAATATTGACTATGCCATTTTCAGATGGCTACTATGGAAAAAAGAGGGGAGCATTTTTTCAATTAGGCTATAAAGCTGAAAGTAACGATTTTGACATGTTCTCCTCCATCCTCATATTATTTATAAAACGACTTCTATTAGTACATAAAGTCTCCAAAATAAAACATAAAATCAGTTTACCAAGAAATCACCGTTCTTGAGAAGCTGTTAGCGTCTCGTATGTGTATCCGGGAACTCAGCAATAATCCAACAACCCTTAACCCGAATATGGGTTCTACAGTGAAATGAGTGTAACTGTCCACCCCCGCCCCCCCCCTCCCCCCCGCCTGCCTTGCAGCCCATCTCAAAATATTCTCATCCTAAGCATATGATAAAAATCGGACTTGGGAAAAAAATACCATATTCTTAGATCTTGATTCTACTCCAACTCTGCAATAATTACAGCAATTACAAAGATAAAGGGTAAAAGTCACAAAGTGCTAGCTGGGACATTCCAGAGCAGGAGAAAGCTTGGCGCCATTTTTATAGTTACGCCTGTTAAGATTTAATAGACGGAAAGTTTCATTAGTGAGCTGTGCTGCAATTAACTTCAAGAAGGTTCCAGACTACTGTATGTTGCTGTTACTGACAGAAAACTGTTTAGATTTCCCTCTTGAAAGAGCGTGTTGGATTTTCAACACTTCAATTATAAAAACTCGTAAGAGGTACACGTTTTAAAAACGTAACGCGGAGGCTAGTTTTTTCTCATCATACAACACATAGCGATAGACTTCTAGTCTAGTAGTAAACATTTTGCTAACTATCTGGGAGTGAATTTGGGCGGGATTATTATTACTGTTATTATGGACAGAGCGAAAGTACAAGTATCTTTGTAACTCTTCTCCATCTCTCCTCCTAACTCATAACATCATGTCCAAGTGGAATTGTAGCAAAGTTGGAAACTATTATTTCTCAAAATCAACGATTTTTCTAAATCATGTACTCCACCTTTAACACAGAATGCTTGTTCTCAACTCTGACAAGTGGGCAAATGCCTGAGAATGAAGACTAGGGAAGCCGGGGACTTGATATTCCCCAGTGGCTGGTAAGATTCTGGTCTACTTTTGGAGCTTTGAGTCTAGATTTTAGAGTAAAGGGTCCATAAGTGGGACTTTGCAGACTCCTCACTGGAGGTTAGGCTGGCGCTCCCCATTATATATGCAAACCATTGAAGTTCACCCGAGGTTATTCCTCACAGAAATTACTGCCACGCTCTCGGTTTTGTGTCCTTCGGTCAACTTTCTCTAGCACGTTATTTAATTTTTCTTTCCTCCTACGATACGGCTAAACTATTACGGTCCTCACGGTTATATTTTATTGTATTAAACAGCAGACTGCTACGGGTCTTTTAATGACTTGAAGAATGAGACCTGCGTTTTATGACTTTTAAAACCTGTCCTGATACTCTTTCTTCCAGTTACAACCCACCCGCCCTCTTTCATTCTACATATGTTTCCGTTAATAGGCTGCAGACTTTGTAGGTGTGGTAAGCATGTAACCATGATAAGCACTTTCAGACCCATGGTAGCTTTTCAGACCACAAGGATACGGTTTGGGGTCTAAGAACAGTAATTTCATCCGACAGGCAGTTACAGAGCACCTAGAAGACTAGAGTTTTAATCTACGTGGAATTATCCCGTGGACCAGTGTGTCTGCTGCTGGCCGAGCAGCACAAACGAATCAATGTTCCTCTACTTAAAGCGTGAGGTCTAGGAAAGGATGACGTGTTAGTTTCCCTCGTGTCACGTGGCAACGCAGTATTGCCGAATTGTGAGTGGTTGGGAGGCCGTGATCCGTCTACTGGACTTAAACTCCTGAACTTGGTGTATCCCCAGAGAAGCACCTCCCCCCCCCAGTAGATGATCCTCCATAAAGGTCTCGGCCGTCCTTATTTTCCTATCTTTGAATTCATCAGACGTGGCCACACCACATCCCAAACAAAACGTGACAAGTAATGTGAAGGATGGAGACATTGTCCTTGTCTACGGCCATACCACCCTGAACGCGCCCCATCTCGTCTGATCTCGGAAGCTAAGCAGGGTCGGGCTTGGTTAGTACTTGGATGGGAGACATTGTCCTGGCAGGAAGTCATACGTCCAGAGGTTCCGCAATCCCGCAGGAGGTTACACGACTGGATACAGATCATAGCACAGGGGCCACATCAGGACAGGTCCCTATAACCTTTCCCAGATGCCACGGTTTTCTGTACTTTGATGCCTTTTGATGGTTTAGAAAGGTGGGTTCTGTGTCTCGGAAAACCTCTTTTGGCTTAATTCTGAGAAAATCATTAATCCTTGGGTTAAGGTTGGGTCAGAGTTTGAAGAGATCAGCAGGTTTATTTGGGTCTTCTATATTTATGATCGGTTTTAGTTTCTGCTCTTAAACACCAGAAGCGAATTCTTGGGGTTTGTGAAGCATTGCGTCACCTTTTTTTTTTTTTTTTCTCTCTGTCGCCTCTGTGACATGGTGCCTAGTTCAAGCAGCTGGAAATGAGACTGAGAATTAACGTCTCTTTGTCACAACTAGTGAATTCTGACCTCAGGTGTGGTAGCCTTGCATGATGTTATGTATTTTCTAACTTTTCTGTTAATCAACTTGTTTATCGCTTCTCTCACAGGAGGGTAGTTAGAATTAATTAATCTTTAAAATTCAGGTAAGCAGTGAAACATTATCAGAACTGGTCTGCGTGTCAAATGGATCACTACATTGTGCATATGTAGCTATCTTTATTGGTCTGCATTCTCATTTGAAGAAACATTTAACTTTTTATAAGCGAGGACAGTATAATATACAATACTACTAAGCCTCACGTTCAAGAATGTTTTCATACGTGTCTTAGTATTAATTAGGGAGCAGCTCTTGTTGGACATGTTTACTTTTGATTCTTAATAGGTTTCCAAGTGGGGTAATGCAGTAAGAACCCAGAAAAACTAACAATTATCTAGTCTAGAGAGCTTTGGATTTCACTGTAAAATTAAAATTGTGGGGAGATTGTGTTTTCGTTCTCCTCATATTAACCTTTTCTTATCCATATTAGCTAAAGGTTCACTTGTTCTTGCCACTTTTATGAAGTGAGAAGCAGGAACTTTGTCTTTTTATGAAAGGAAGCACACGAGTTGCCAAGCATTCATTAGAGATTGAAATTAGAAGCGACTGTGAGATTAAGTTAGAATGTAGCTCATTGTACAAGCCCAATTTGGACTTTTGTAAGTGCTGATATTAAGAAGAGTGAACATCATTGCATATCTGAAATTAACCTTCTTTTTACTCTGTATGATGCTGGAGCATGTTGGAAGATGGGGTGCTGTGATTTCCTGGGAGCGAAACGCATCCCTGTAGAGGTGTCCCCGCCCCTGGGCACCAGAGCTGGGGGAGCCCCCCCTCCCCCATTTTAAGTGTAGCCTGGGCCCGAGGAAGATAATTCCTGCCTTTTTCTTTTTCTCATCCTTTCCTTTTTTAAAATTTTCCTGGCTTCACCATTGTGTTACCAAATAGGTAACTCAGTTTCTTTCTCTGCCTCATATAATTGAACAGTACAGCCAAAGGAAATATCATTAGTATCTTCACAAAATGGCAGAGTGGAAAGGACTCTGTCCTTTCATTTCACAAGTACTCAGGGAGAGAGCCTGAACCGGATGAGAAGAGTGAGAGGCTGGCTGACTGGCTGGGGTTCGATGGGAGAAGCATCTCTAGTCACTGCAAGCCTTTGGATAATGGCACCTTCTTCCAGGAATCTGAGGAGACAAAAATGGGAAATACCTCCTGTTTATTAGTTTTTAAAAAAAGTGGGTAAAAAAGGTTTAACCTCCCCGAAAAGAAAATAAAAACCCTAATCGCTTTTAAGACACTAGTCTCCAGTCGGTGGGGTGAACCTTTTGCTAGAATTTGTCCCATAATTTCTAAATGAGCGAACAGAAATAAGAAAGGTATTATACTATTTTATGCTGAATTAACCTCACTATATACTGCTAAAGATCTATCTCTGGAGACACATCATAAAAACTAAACACTTTTACCACCATGGCAGTATTAAAAAAGTATTTCATATTTTACTATTAGGGTGTAAAATTACTAATCAAGGGTGGGAAATGACCAGAAGAAAACAGGAGAAAAAGAGACTCATTGAAACATGCTGAAATATTACCAAGTTTTCATTGAATGCTTTCACTTGTGTTTTTCTTCTCATCTTTTAAGGCCAGCACTTTCGTGTCTTTTAAATAAAATACAATTTGTGAAGAATAATAGAGAATCATAGTAAATACCTTGCAAACTAACAAATTCTATTGTGTCTAAGGGGATCATCAAAGCAGAAGAGCTTCTCTAAAGGCATCATTGATTTTTTTTTTTAATTTTTTTTTAATGTTTTTATTTATTTTTGCGACAGAGAGAGACAGAACCTGAGCAGGGGAGGGCCAGAGAGAGAGGGAGACACAGAATCGGAAGCAGGCTCCAGGCTCTGAGCTGTCAGCACAGAGCCCGATGCGGGGCTCGAACCCACAGACTGTGAGATCATGACCTGAGCCGAAGTCAGACGCTTAACTGACGAGCCACCCAGGCGCCCCTGGGCATCATTGATTTTAATGAAGGCCAAACTTCCTTGAGGCTGTGGACCCCTTCTACATCGGGAAGTTGCTTTCCTTCATGCCAACACAAAAATGCCCCCCAGAATCAAGGAAATGATTATGTTGGTTTTGGGCAGTGGTTGTTGAACTGATGCCTGAGTTTCGGTAAATCCAAAAAACTTACTTTTGAGTAAAGAAACAGATATGGCCTTATATGTTGAAAAACCCAAGTCTCTAGAAAGCATTCCACAGGTCCTTGGAATCCTCCAGTGTTTCTGTAGAGTGTACATTGAGAACCATGCTTCTCAGAGAAAGAGCTAGCAGTCAGGACCCTTGCACTGCATTTTGAGTTCCCTTGTGCCGTGCCATTAGGTAGGCTGGTGAGACCCTCTAGTCTTTGATTTTCCCCCTTTTCTTCAGTGTTTCCTTTCTTACACAGGGCAAGGAGCATTGGGAGATTTAGGCAATGGAGTTGAGACCCTTTCTTTCTTATGAAAGGCAGTACAGGCTCTGGAGTCAGACTGCATGAGTCCAAATCTCAATTCTACCAGGTACAATGCTTTGGTTTTCTCATCTGTAAAGTGGGAATAATAATGGCTTCTATCACAGAGGGATTTAATGTATATATAGTTCATATATGTGTGTGTGTGTGTGTGTGTATGTATACACACACACACACACACACACACACACACACACATATATATATATAAAGGATTTAGAACAATATCTGGTACACAATAACTACTGAGGAAATACAATTATTATTGTGTCATTATTACTGTGTTTCAAGGGTCGGTACAAAAGGCTGCCTCCTTTCTGAGCTTTCCTGGTTCTGCTAGGCAGAGGGTTGTACTTTGTGTATAATCCTGGTAGAACAACCTGTTTTTTATTAACAGTTTGTTTCCATGTGTACTTACTCAATAGAGTGTAAGTCCCATGAACTGAAGGATGGTTTTTATTAGTGTATTCCTAACACGAGCACAGTTCCTGGCATTAAGTAGGCATCCCGTGTTTATGAATGAATGAACACAGGGATGAATGAATAAGTGTATGTTTCACTTGTTGTCTCCCAATACCCATTCTCTCCTCTTTCTTTAGCAATAGAACCTTCAAATTTTAGGAGAGCATATGGCTGTCTGGCTAATGATCACATTTCTCAGCCAGTTAAGGCTGAAAATTGGTATGGCCAACTTCCATGGAAGGGTGATGTTCCACTTATGGGTTATACCCTCAAAGGAAAGATGCATACTCTCCATTTTCCCTTTTCTTCCTGCTGCTGGTTGGCACGCGGGTGTAATGGAACTCTGGAGCGGCCATCTTAGACCATGAGATGGATGGCACTTGTTGAAGATGGTAAGGCAATTCTTGGGCTCCTAATGATATGGACCTGCTGTACCCCGCCTGGGCATCTCATATTCAAATTGCTCTCTTGTCTGGAGCACTGTTCATTTGTGTGTGTGTGTGTGTGTGTGGTCCCTGGGTCTTTGTTTCATTAGCTGAATCAGTTTATTAATACACTGCCCACCGAGCAACGTTTACTTAATCCCTGCCCTTTGATAGTTAATTGTCTAATGAAGATAATGTTGATGAAAATAGATGTGAATGAGATAATCCCAGCTGATTAGAATGGAGCAACCGTGTGAATTAAATATGGCACCAAAGGCTTTGGTTCAACTATTTTTAAACCATTTAAACCTTATTGTCACTCCATCCCCAGTGGCCTAATGGTTGCTCCAGCTGGTGGTGGAGGAGAGGGATGAAAGGTAGGACAAAACTCTGGGTCAAGGACTGAGGGCGGGGAGCAGTACTTATCCAGGAAGTGTCTCCACTCAAACCTCATTTGGATGGGCGGAAAGGACAGAGTTTTGCCTGGGCACTGCTCCTCACCTCGGCAAAACAACCTTTCTCCCTACCTTGTACCCCTGTTGCCAAACACTGTGCTTGCCCTGGCTAATGGGGTCAACAGAGAAAGGGTAACAGTCTCTTTTGACCTCCTCCTTTATTTGTAATGCGCTCCTTTTTGACCTTCTAAGCAAGAATTGCCAAACAGAGAGCTTGCTTGGGTCTCCGGATCAGGGGTTTAGACCTGACGTGTGGTCATAGGGTAATCGGTTTTCTAGTGCCAGCAAAGATTTGCCACGATGCCGTTCAATAGATTTTCATTGTAAAGGAAAACCATACTGGGGGAGAATTAGAAGATGTACTTAACAGCTTGATGGGAAAGTATACAAAATAGTGATGAAACACAAACATACAGATAAATGTAGATACAGTTTTGAAACTTTTTACTAACATCTAACGTCTATGTAGGAAAATATCTAGACTGTAAGTGCACAGCTCAAGTGCACTTATGTACATAATTTTTTATTTTCACGAGCCAAACACACCCATGCTTACCAGCACACAAATCAAGAATGTGCAGCATAGGGGCGCCTGGGTGGCGCAGTCGGTTAAGCGTCCGACTTCAGCCAGGTCACGATCTCGCAGTCCGTGAGTTCGAGCCCCGCGTCAGGCTCTGGGCTGATGGCTCGGAGCCTGGAGCCTGTTTCCGATTCTGTGTCTCCCTCTCTCTCTGCCCCTCGCCCGTTCATGCTCTGTCTCTCTCTGTCCCAAAAATAAATAAACGTTGAAAAAAAAAGAAATTAAAAAAAAAAAGAATGTGCAGCATATATTTTTAATATCTGGAGCTACATAGTAAAATGCTGAAATATAAAAAACAATATTTCTCACGAACAACAAACATTTTTTCCAGGGTTTCTATAGTTTTACATTCGTAAGTTGGAAATAGGAGGAACTCATGTTTCTAGCTGCCTAAAGTTTTCAGCTCAAATTCTAAACAGAAATAGACTTGAGGAATAACACAGCTAGATACACAGATGATAAGAATTCAGAGCCCTTTCGCTCAGTCTCCTGGGCAACTGTCTTCTCATCGGGTCCATCCACTCCATTTGTCTCTAGCGTTTCTCTCATACTTGAGGCACCTTACTTAACCCCTCGAGGCCTCGGTTTCCGCAGCTGTGGGTTGGGAACAACAGCTCTACAAAGGATTGTGCTAAGGTATAGAACCGGGTAGACAGGACATCTGCATGGAAGAAATCATCAATACGTGGTATTTTGTTATTATTATTATTATTATCAAGGACACTATCAGCTTCTGGGTTTAGGGAACTCACAGAAAGAGTCCCGTTAATTGTATTAAACCACGTAACATCCTTTCGCAGGAGGATGGGCGAGGCCGGCAGTGTGATTGCCAAATGTATGTCCTTGCCGGATGAAATACAGCTGCTCTCGCGAGAGGAGGTGAGAGAGGTATGGCTTACACGTGGGCTTCTGGTTCTGACTGGTTTTAACGTGATGAGTTATCATGTTGGAATTGGTGTAACCCTGAAGAGAGTATTTCCAAACGGTCTTAAAGGAATGTCATGTAGCATTTATTAGAGACACTGCAACAGGGACGCTTCCCACTTGCTTTGATTTAGTGACATTACTTGTGGTTAAAAGCCTTAGGTAAGGCCACACACAGTGGCTGGCGATTTGGATAATTAGAAGAAATGGCAGAGGCCTGTCTCTTTACAAGGAAGTTAGCAGTGACATTTAATTAAAGCAAACCATGGGGGGAAGCTGTGTCGCTCTAAGGGTTACATTGGATTGGGTGGAATCAAATAATATTTACGGATTTCCCTTTCCCTCAAAGGATTTCTGCCTGCTTATTTAAAAAAAATTTTTTTTAATGTTTTTATTTATTTTTGAGACAGAGAGAGACAGAGCATGAGCAGGGGAGAGGCAGAGAAAGAGAGGGAGACACAGAATGTGAAGCAGGCTCCAGGCTCCGAGCTGTCAGCACAGAGCCTGATGCGGGGCTCGAACTCATGGAGTGTGAGATCATGACCTGAGCCGAAGTCGGACGCTCAACCGACTGAGCCACCCAGGCGCCCCTGCCTGCTTATTTTTAATAAGTTATTCCAGGGATAACTATAATGTTTTCCACAGGCGGAACAAAAAGAACAATGTAACTCACCCTGTTGTCATTTCTTCACCTGGTTTTCTAGACCACACCGGCCACTTTACGTGGTCTATCCATCGAGATCTCGAAGAGACACCTAAAACCTAAATTGTCATGCGCTCATTGGGGTGTTTCTCCTCTAAAGGGGGTTTCACACACATTGCCTATCGTGGGCCCCACAATCGTGTGAGGCAAGGAAAGGAGTAATGATGATGTTTCTTTCAAACATGAAGAACCGGGAGCCGGGCTCTAATAAGGTATTTGCTGCAGCTCATTTATGATAGAAGAGAGATTAAAACCCGAATCATACGGCTCATAATGCAGTACCCTTTCCAACACACGGGACCGTCTTCTCGAGCACAAATGGGTACTGTTTCTTTCTGAGCTTTTCAAGAGTACGGTTGGCCTTCTCTTCCCGAGACACTGCATTGGGGCCGTGAGGGCCTTGGAGAATAAGCGGAAAGCGCTAAACTTGTCCTCAGAAAAAAGCATACATGCCCCCACATGTAACAATCGCCATCACCCTTATTATTATACATCAGAACACTAAGCGTCTGATGCCGGATGGATACTTACCACCGCCATGCTGTGGAGCCTCCCATGGAGGTAACTTCCTGTTGGTGTAGAGCTAGTTCCCTAGCTGTTTCCACAGCCCATGCCTGTGTGTGGCGGTGTGGCTGGGAAGGGGAAGAGGGGGTTTCTAGGAGCCTTTCAGCAGCAAGGGCTCCTTGGAGAAATCCCTTTCCTAGGGTGGTGGGTTGGAACTGGTAACAGCAGAAATGTGAGGTGTGAAAAAGCATCGAGATGCAGGGATTGAAAAGAACAGCCTCCACTGGGCGGTCATCTGCTATGTTCATTTTAACCACTCCATGCTACATTCTCTTGCTAACTTGGCAAACCATTCACTGGGTGGCTAAAATGGCGTGAGCAAACTCCTGGGGCTGGAGAGCCTCTCCTGGGTAGAGCTGGGGCTGGGAGAAAGGAAAAGGCAAGTCGTACATTTGGGGCTTCCTGAGCCATAACTAACAGCCGAGTCGCCATTCCTACCAATATGCTTCCGTCGTTAATGAGCTTTTATGGAAAGCTATGGTGGTCATGACTCGGGCCTCGCCCCGCTCTTGATCTATGCGGTGTTATGCGGTGTAGAGGGCAGTGCTCACAGGTGGGATTTGCCTGACAGGGGAATCTGAGGAGCTAATGTGAAATGCCTGCTGATATATGGCATGCCACAACGCGGGGAGAGTGGAAGGGAGAAGGCGGTGATGGTGCCCTCCCTGTTCCTGCCGATTGTTTTTCCAGCACCTGTTCATGGGATCGGAATATCCTGTTCTTTGTCGGGTTACATGTTAACCGTCACCCTAAGATTTGCTGGTATGACACTGTCGTTGAGACAGGGGGAGTGATGAAGATGGAAGGATCTTCTGGAGATTCAGGGCCCCTCCCATCCTTCGGGCCAAACGGGGAGAGCCGAGCCCAGCTTTTTGAGATGGCCCACCCTAGTGTGGACGATTCTGCCTGAAAATTGTTCCTCACCTTTGATCTCAAGTCTTCCTGCTTGGTTTCCAGGACAGTGGTTTTTACTTTTATTTTATTTTATTTTTATACACATTGTAGTTTTAAGAACTTAAGCATGGGGCTGTTGCCACAGGCTTCTACACATAAGTGTGCTGAAACTTACATCTGAAGAAAAGAAGATCTTACTTGGAAGAAACAATGTAGTTTCACGCAGTGAAGCAATCGGCTACTCCAGTAAGCTTCTAGATTGCAAACAGAACACTGGTTTCTAAACATTAGCATATATCAGAATCACGTGGAGAGCTGACTGAAACACAGATTGCTGGGCTTACTCTGTTTCTTTTCTTGTCTTTTCTTTTCTTTTCTTTTCTTTTCTTGTCTTTTTTCAGCTTTACTGAAGTATTATTGACATGTAACACACGTAATCTTAAGGTATACAACGTGATGATTAGTTACATGTATATATTGCAAACTTATTACCATAAGAAGGTTAGTTAACACCCCTATCCCCTCAAATAATTATGACTTTGTGTGCATGTGTTTATAACATTTAAGATTTACTCTCTTGGGGCTCCTGGGTGGCTCGGTCGGTTCCGTGTCCGACTTTGGCTCAGGTCATGATCTCACGGCTCATGGGTTCCAGCCCCACGTCGGGCTCTGTTGTGACAGCTCAGAGCCTGGAGCCTGCTTCAGATTCTGTGTCTCCCTCTCTCTGTCTGCCCCTCCCTCACTCTGTCTCCCTCTCAAAAATAAATAAAAACATTAAAAAACATTTTTTTAAAGATTTACTCTCTTAACTTTTAAGTATATAATACAGCATTATGAATCATAATCACCATGCTCTACATTAGATCTCAAGATTATTTATCTTAGAGCTGGGGGGTTTAACCCTCTGACCAATATCTCCCTATTTCTCCCCCCACCCCAGCCCCTGGAACCCACCATTCTACTATTTCTGAGTCTGGCCTTTTTTTAGGTTCTGCAGATAAGTGAAAACACAGCATTTGTCTTTCTCTGTCTGACTTCTTTCGCTTAGCCTAATGCCTTCGAGGTCCATCCATGTTGTCACAAATGGCAGGATTTTCTTCCTTCTTTTACGACCGAGTAATATTTGTATGTGTGTGCACGCGCGCGTGCACATGCATGCATGCGCGTGTGCTTGGGTAGCACATCTCCCAAATTCCTGATCCAGGAGGTCTGGAGTAGGGCCTGAGAACTGGCATTTGTAATAAGGTCTCAGCTGATGGCCCCACTTGTTTCGGGCACCACTGCCTGAGACTGTGATTAGAAAGATAGCCGGATGGGTTTTGGAGTCAGACAGCCCTGGATTTGAATCCTGCTCTCTGACTGTGAAATTTTAGAGAAGTTACCAAGCCTAGGCTTGCTCACCCATAGAAAGGGGATGCAAACATCTTGTTTGTTTTGGTTTGGTCTGTCGGGTGAAAATGAATGAGATAACCCGTATTGAGCGCTTAGCATGGCATCAGGCACGTGGACGTGACTTTACGGACGGCAGTTTGTGGCATTAATAGAGTCTGCCCCTTAGACCTAGGTCACCAGAACTTGTAGCCCAAATATTAAGGCAGAAACACCTACTTAGGGGAGTTTGTTAGACAGTTAAGAAGGTCAGAGAAAATGTAAGTGGCAAGAATTACTCAGACATAGGCCACGGGACCACGTTCTGTAAGACTTCCTGATCTGCTAGAAACAAGAAGAAGAAACAAAGAAATCTATTTTGTATTACACGGTGGAGAGTCACCCCCCAAGATACGCCGTGCGGAAAGGGGCTAGAAATGGAAACCCTTGGGGCGCCTGGGTGGCGCAGTCGGTTAAGCGTCCGGCTTCAGCCAGGTCACGATCTCGCGGTCCGTGAGTTCGAGCCTCGCGTCAGGCTCTGGGCTGATGGCTCAGAGCCTGGAGCCTGTTTCCGATTCTGTGTCTCCCTCTCTCTCTGCCCCTCCCCCGTTCATGCTCTGTCTCTCTCCGTCCCAAAAATAAATAAAATGTTGAAAAAAATAAAAAATGAAAAAAAAAAAAATGGAAACCCTACACTGGGCATTGGTACCGTCAGCATTAACGTGCACTTTCCAACTAGTACATGCGGAGTTGAGTTGAATGTTTCCCTAAGTGGGCTTTACCAGTGAAGGGATGAGGACAGTGTAAACCCGGGAAGGCAGGATACAGAGGCAGGTGCAGTTCTCTGTCCACGTGACATCTGCTTGCAAAGATAGTGCGTGCCTGGCCCAGTTCGGAAGCAAGCGATGTCTGTCATCCCGGGCGCGTGCGACTCTTGCCTTTGTCTGATTTCTGGCTCTCCGCAGGCTCCCACTCCGTAGAATGAATTGTAACTCCCCACCTTTTGCTCAAGCTGTCCCTCACTAGCAGGATAATTCCTAAGAAAGAATCTTATCGTAACTGATTATCAGCACAGTGTAAATCCTGAAATACGACCACTCCCTAGGGACCTGGGACAGCATCTTCCAAGCTGTGCTTTGGGGGACTATGAACAGGTGATTAGGTGACGTGTGAAAAAAGCATTCCCGATGAAACATGTATTTGCATAGTAAAGGGTCTGAGAAGTCTTGAAGTAAAAAAAAAAAAAAAGAGAGAGAGAGTTGCTTAATTTTGATCGACTCAGTGGTGATTTTGCACTTTTTCCATATTTCTGTATTTCAACATTTTTAAAGGGCATACATTACTTTTATCATAAAATATGAATCAGGTTATCATGTAACAGTACAGTTTAGACTACCAAATGTAGGTTCCAGCCTTCTTTCCTTTCCACCCCACCTGTTGTGGACTGAAATGTTTCTGTTCCCCCCCAAACTCATGTGTTGAGGTTCTAACTCCTGATGTGATGGTATATGGAATTAGGGCCTTGAGAGGTGATTAAGTCTAAATGGGTGATGAGGATGGGGCCCCATGACAGGGTTAGTGTTGTTACAAGAGGAGGAAGAGAGACCAGAGCTCTCTCTCTGTCATGTGAGGACACGGCAAGAAGACTGTCGTCTACAGACCAGGAAGAGGGCCCTTAGCAGGTACAGAGTCTGCTGGCACCTTGATGTTGGACTTCCCAACCTCCAGAACCGTGAGAAATAAATGTTTATGGCGTAAGCCACCCAGCCTCAGGTATCCGTTATAGCAGCTCAAACTAAGAAACTACAATTCCCTCCCTTCCGTGGAAGAAGAATACGATGCCAGATTCTGAAACAACGAATTCTTCACAACATGCCCTTTCTGAAAGATAACTGAGTGTGGATAGTTCGTGTAAGTTTTGGAAGCCTCAGCTATTCGCCATATTGGAAACTTCCTTTATCCCAGTTAAAGACAGGAATGTACAAGGCATCCAGTGCAATTATTTGCTCCGCCATATTAGTCTAAAGAAGGGAGCCAGTCAAATCCTGGGACATCAAGCATGTCCAGCGTGAAGGGACTGCAGAACTGGGGCACTGTATTCAACATTACTCTTCCAAGCTTGACCAGAGACAGATGGCGGTGGGCATCCGTGCTACGTTTGTAGGCAACAACTCAGGGACAGACTCTTCCTGAGGGAGGAGATGTTCTCCCATTATCAGGTTCAGTACAGACCTTAAGAGCTTAACCTGATACCATTTGGAGAGCTCAACTCCATTTCTGGAAGTGTTCAAAACTTCTCAGTTGGGGTACAGTGTTGTTCCTCTATAGGCCACATTCTTCTGGAGGAGGGAGCATTTGGTGTCTCTAGGGTTTTGAGGACAATCAAGGGCCCAACACTAAGTCAGGGGAAATGCCGTCGGAAAGAAGCTGCAGTCTGTGTTAAAATTAGGGTGGAAAGCCACATGCGTTTGACATTCTAGAAAGCAGTCTAGGCTGAGGCAACAATGTGGGGCAATTTTTCCATCTGGCAATGCAGTAGCTCAACAATGCTCATCTCTCTTTGGTGGGAGTGAAATATAATACTTGTGGGGGAGTGTCACCCAGGCCAACAGACTCCATTGGACTTCTGTCTCAGGTGGGCACTGAGGTAATAATCATGCCTTGATCACCTTCAGGCAACAACAGGCCATTTGGGCTTTCCTGAACAGGGGTCCTCAGGCAGAACAAGGGATTGCTGGGCACAAGAATTAATTAGGTCTTTTTTAAGTACTTGTGATGTTCTGTGGGTAAAGTATTTAATTCCTATGGTGTAGATGAGGAAACCAGAGCTCAGAGAGCTTAAGTAACTTGTTAGCGGGGCGCCTGGGTGGCGCAGTCGGTTAAGCGTCCGACTTCAGTCAGGTCACGATCTCGCGGTCTGTGAGTTCGAGCCCCGCGTCAGGCTCTGGGCTGATGGCTCGGAGCCTGGAGCCTGTTTCCGATTCTGTGTCTCCCTCTCTCTCTGCCCCTTCCCCGTTCATGCTCTGTCTCTCTCTGTCCCAAAAATAAATAAAAAACGTTGAAAAAAAAATTTTTAAAAATAAAAAATAAAAAGTAACTTGTTAGCTAGTTATCTAACGGGGTAGTAGGAGGTTGGAATGTCTAATCCCACATGTCTTTATTTTCCTTTGATATTTGTTGCACGGAGGTGATTCAAGATCTCCTCAGATCTGTCATCAAGCTTTTTCTTGACTGGTTTCTGGATATGGAACACTTCAAAACTGAACAATAGCACCTTTGGATCTCAGAAAACATTCTGCGTATGAAGTATCGGGAAAAGATTTGAAGAGTATCATCAATAACCGACTGCTGATAAACTTTAATGAGGTTAAATTTTCCAAAAGAAAAAAAAATCACCCCAACAAGCCCTGAAATACAAGGAGAAGAACCGTAGGCTTTGATCATTATTGTCCTGTGACTTGGTCAGAAGCCACCAGAAGGATCTCAGTGCACCACTAGGTCTCAGGGCCTGCCCGACTGGGGTTGCTTCCTGGCTACTGGGTGACTAGTTTGATTTGATTTTCAGACTTCTTTTTTTCAAGACTTTCAAGTATTTGGTGCAATGAATGGAACCAGATGGAGAGACCCTGATGCCTCCTCCACCTTCCTCAGAAAATGCTCAGGGAGATCACATGGCAATTTTCAGACCGCAGGATCTTCTAATGATGTGAATGCTTTCTGCTAGGATTCCCAGAAGGGTGACCCAGTTTCTTCCCAAGAGACGTTTTTGCTTTCCCTTCTACTGACAAGTTAGAGCCACCTGTGAGGGAACACTTCACGGCAAAGCTTCCAGAACCATCAGCTGTACATTGGCACAAAGTTGATGGATGTATCTGGGTTTCGATTCGGAACAACAAAGAGGACTTCTGAAGTAATGTTGTAAGAAAGTATCTGTCTCCAGGGGCGCCTGGGTGGCGCAGTCGGTTAAGCGTCCGACTTCAGCCAGGTCACGATCTCGCGGTCCGGGAGTTCGAGCCCCGCGTCGGGCTCTGGGCTGATGGCTCAGAGCCTGGAGCCTGTTTCCGATTCTGTGTCTCCCTCTCTCTCTGCCCCTCCCCCATTCATGCTCTGTCTCTCTCTGTCCCAAAAATAAATAAACGTTGAAAAAAAAAATTTAAAAAAAAAAAAAGAAAGTATCTGTCTCCGTCTAGAATTGACTTGCCGCTGCCTGTACATGGCCATTGCTGTTTTTGAACTGGCCGGAGGCATTTTCCCTTGCCTTTCTGAACATGATACAACTCCTAGACTTTACTGTCATAGTGCCAGGTAGGGGGAACTCTTCCTCACCTTCACTTTAACAGGAGTGAAGAGTGCATGACCCATCCTTTAGAGTCTGCACTCTGGGCTGATGACTTTGTAAGCAGAGCACTGATGAAGTCCTTGGCAGCAAGAGCAGAAGCGGGTTTATCTGTGATGAGACGCAGGAGCTCTGGGGGTGAGTGCTTTCTTTTTATTTTTTTAAGTTTTATTTATTTATTTTGAGGGAGACAGAGAGAGCGCAAGCAGGGGAGGGGCAGAGAGAGAGAAAATCCCAAGTGGGCTCCATATGGTTAGTGCAGAGCCGGATGTGGGGCTCAAACTCACGAAACTGTGACATTGTGACAAGAGCCCAAATCATGAGTCGGACGCTCAACCAACTGAGCCACCCAGGTGCCCCAAGTGCTTTCGTTTAGTAAGAGGCAGAGGGCCAATCTATTAGAAGCTATCCCCAGCCCCCCCCCCCCCCCCCAGTATCCGAGGCACGAAGAGCCGGACGAGAGAGAGGCCATTAGAAATGTGACATTTGAATTAGGCAAGAGGCTCAGAAATCCCCCAAAGTGGGTTGAGAAAGGGTGCCATTGTAGGTGCTGTGATACCCTCATTGGTCTGTGGATTCTTTTTTAAACGAGATTTTAGTTCCTTTTTCTATCATTGTTAGGGTAGATAACAAATACTTTTCAAGCAACCTAATATGTTTACCAAATGCCCTCATCTTAAATGAAGCAAGAATAGCGGTAGGCTTCAGAAGAACATATATTGTGCGTCACAGATGTTCAGAAACCCAGCAGGAACGTATTTGAGGTAACTTTATCTTATAGGCTTCAAAACAGGAGAAGCCCCTCAGCATCTGTAAACGGTGAAGGCCCTCGTATTCACAAGGAATCGAAGCCTGCCTCAAACAAGCAAGAACACCAAGGCGACCTGCTAGGTCCCAATCTGGGGAAGCCTGAGGCTGAAGTTCTCGGTGACTGTCCTGACTTGCGTGAGGCTGGCCCTCTCTCCCTTACTCTCTTTCTAAGTATTAGCCTTATCGTTTTCTTCCTTCATCCCAAGCTCGTCCTTCCTTCACGTAGACAGCTTGAGGCTTACATCATTCCATTAGCAATTCCATGAAGGGGTAAAAAGAACTTCTTTCTTGCAGGGTCTTACATAAAATTTAAAAGACTCAAACAGCTTCTGTAGTTTCAAATGCTCATTAGAAGACCCTATTTCAACCAGTGTTTGAGGCACTGGTCCAGACAATATGAGGAAACAATAAAAGGACTCCTAATGGTAACAAAATGATAAGAGGTATGGGACACTAACAAATATCACTGAGTTTGAGGCAGCATGTAAAATTGAGAAAATTAAAAAAAAAAAAAAAGTCTAAATGATGGAAATGAGACATCGTTTCAATATGACCGGGGCTCTTTCCTGAGGAAAAATATTTCATCTGTTTATTGAAAAAAGGATTCGGTTTCATGGTAAAGAATTGGGTAGGGGGACAGTCATTCCGGAAGGAAGGAACGGTAAAGAACGGCAAAGAGACAGGGAAAGGAGGAAAGCTAGGGTCTTGAAAAAAATACAGATTTCATAGAGGAAGGACTGTGAGCCAAAGTTGGTAAGAAATTGTGACATCAGATCGCAGAAGACCTTGAAGCTCTCAAGGTCTTCAACTGAGAGTTGTGTCCCCTTTTTTTCCAGGAGGCTATGTAGAACAAGTGAAGGTTCTGGAGCAAGGAGAGACCAGACCAAGTCATTCCATTAAAGAGTTTCCGGTGGTAGTCACAGCGAGGAAGGGCTGGATGGAGGATTTACAGTTTCAGGAACCTACCTACGGATGGGTGGGAGCCAGCAGGGTGCCCTGGCTGTGTGAACAGAATCGGTGGGATGGCTATCCTTGAAGCAAAGCTCTAAGTGCCATACCCAGGGTTCGGGGTAGTAGCTATAGATTACCAGGCCACAATCAAATTTTACTGTATCACGTGGCCCCATTTCTCGCCTAAACTCAGGCCCACATCTCCAACCAGTAGCTGGCCATCCCCTGGCATGTCCTGGACCGCCACCTTGCATTCTATGCCCCCTCTCCTATCATTTTTTTTTTTTGGTAGCATCATTTTCTTAGTAATTCAGGCATGGCCATTCCTGAGAATAGGTGACATCTAGGTGAGTCACCACAGTATCCTCAAATGCCAACATTATTTTTAGAGAGAGACAGAGAGTACGCAAGCAGGGGTAGGAGCAGAGGGAGGAGAGAGAGAGAGAGAGAAAATCTCAAGCAAGCTCTATGCCCAGCACACAGCCCAACTTGGGGCTCGATCCCACGACCCTGGGATCATGACCTGAGCCGAAATCAAGAGTCAGATGCTCAACGGATTGAGCCACCCAGGCGCCCCAATGCCAACATTTTCATGTGGGAAAAAATTAAGTGCAAATGAGCACGGAGGACCCACTGAGAGGGCAGAGCCAGCGCACAAAAGTCAGTTTCGCTGTCTCACAACCTGGGTGCCGAGAAGCAGGGAGAGCCCGGCCCTCCCCGCAAGTGACGCAAGCTAAACGTCTAATCGTAAGCGGGCTGACAGGAGCCCAGATCATTTTGAGCAGCGGTGGATGGACACTCTACATTTACCCAGTCCCGGAGACAGCCCATGCAGTCAGCTTTGTCCAGATCCCCCCAACAAGCTTTATAAGAGGCCCCCAAGAAGCTGTATCCAGATCCATGATAGCCATGCGTATTAATTTGAATACAGGTCAGCTGCTATAACCAAAACCCCCCAGTCATAGTGCCTTAAATCGGATACAGGTTTCTTTTTCTCAGGCAACAATCTCACCCTAGGCGGCCCAGGGCTGATATGGCAATCACTGCGTCCACAACTTTGGCTTCTTCACACACGGTTTCCAGCCCATGGTCTTATCATGTCCACAATCTGACCAACAGGAAGGGGAAGAGGCACCCTACAAGGGCCCCCTGAAAATTGTGCCCATCGCTCCCACTCACATCCCAATGGCCGTAATGTAGCCACATGGCCACACATAGCTGGAAATGCTAAGGCTGTGTGCTCAGCTAACAGTAATAGCTGATGCTTACACAGTACTCCCAGGAACCAAGCACCATTCTTCACACACATGACTTACTACCCCATGAGATGAGTACTGGCATTATTTCCATTTTATAGGTAAGGTAACAGAAGCACAGAGAGGTAGACTAACTTGCCCAAGGTCATCGAAGAAGTGCTGGGGGTGGCATTCAAACACTCACAGGCTGGGTCTGAAATTTGTCGTCTTAACCATTCTACGATACCGCCTCTAAGTTCAAGATTCCGTTAGTAGAGGAAGGAAGGGAGAATGAGAATTGGGGGGGCCTTCAGTTATGACAATCCCAGCACCCCAGTATCCATTTTTATTTTGTCACACACTGCAATAGCCCCAAGCTTTGGGAGCCTCTCCTTTACTGCTCTGTTATTTCTAGTTTCCCAGTGCCTCGCCATTCGCAACGGCCTGAGGCTTCTACCCCATGGCCTTGCTGAGATGGCTGACGTGGTCGGGGCTGGGCTGGACTCCTGGTTTCCAGCTTCTCCACTTTCCATCCTCCCTACCACTCTCCCACAGAATGAATCTTCCCCAGTGCCATTTCTTCAGGCCATGCCCCTCTTTAGAGACTAGCAGAGGATAATCACTGTTTAACACGGTCAACTTCCTTCTGCTAAGCCTGGCCTTCAAGGCTTTCACAATTTACTTCCAAACATACATTGCAAACTTGCAGATCCCTCCCTCAGAGCCCCCACGGATCCTCTCTACACCTGTCGGGTGGGTCTACTTATGCCATGTGTATTCCCATGGCTCAGCTATTGGATAAAAAAAGGTCACCTATATAGAGATAGAGGAATTTTGCTCCAGTCCTTAGGCCACCGAGAATGGCTACAACTTGCCCCCGTTTGCTTGTCTGAAGTCTACCCCAGCTTGCATCCAAACTGCTCAGTGGCTAACTCAGAGTTCTGTGCCCCTGTGCACTGAATGGAGAGATGGCTTAACTACCAGACCATGGTGCCCACTTCTCACTTGACTTTCCTTGCTCTTCCCAAATCCTGGTCAACGGCGTCAGCCTTCTTCCTATGTATCTAGCCTTGCACGTTATAAAGTGGAGGCCAAATTTCATCCCATTGTGATCCCCCCCTGCGGTGAGTTGCTCAGTGTTCTTTGCTGATTGGCTAGTGGTTGGTTCTTTTTTTTATTATTTTTTAAAAAATGTTTATTTATTTTGAGAGAGAGAGACAGAGTATGAGCAGGGGAGGGGCAGAGAGAGAGAGAGGAAGACACAGAATCCGAAGCAGTGTCCAGGCTCTGAGCCATCAGCACAGAGCCCAGTGTGGGGCTTGAACTCACCAATCACGAGATCATGACCCGGGCCAAAGTCAGACGTTTAACCGACTGAGCCACCCAGGCGCCCCTGGCTGGTGGTTGGTTCCAACCACTTGGTTAGTTACTTGGTTAGTTACTTTTGAGAATCCTTGTCAGTAACACAATTTGGAAAACAATTGTCCAACTGATGTTCTATGATAAGGAAAAGTTCCACATTAAATCTGTAGGATTGCCTAATGCTAAATATAAAGAAAATGAGGATATTGCCTCCCTTCCTTTGCCATGGTTGTGTATTGTCCATCTTAGATCAGTTAGAAAAGGCAGATAGAAACTGGAAAGGCTGTTTGATCCTCAAGCCGACCCTTTACTATATTTGCATGAGAAGTATTAAAGAGCCCTTCCAGCTCTTTGTAGACAACCTTGAGCCAAAGTTGAACACTAGCCGTCTCTTGAACATCAGCTCTAAGATGTGGGAAGAGAAGCCAGTGGGCACGGATGAACAAGCTTTATTTCAGAAAGGATGGGTCGTGTGCTTCTGGAACAAAGAAAGAGGAATGTATTTTTCAAGGAAATATCTTTCAGAAACCTTGTTTGTGCTCTTAGCTCCAGAGTAAAAGGGAAGAGGTGGAGACAAGAATAGATTTTTAAGTCAAGGCATTGTAAGCTCATCTTAGACTTCTGAGCTCTCAGAGTGTTTGTTCAGGAGGTGGTTTCCAAGGTTTTACAACTTTGCTAGAAACATTCAGCCTCCTCTTTAGATCCATTCAGCTGATATCATTTTTAGTGACTTCCGAGGCAGCATTGTTGCTGAGAATTGATACAACAATGAATCTTTACTAGCACCCATCAAAATCGGACTTTCGTATCTCACGTTTTACTTTGATTACATTTTTTCTTTTAGAAATTCCCTAGAAACCAGCTTTGCCTCGTCTATTGAATGACAAGCGTGGAATTTATAGAACTACTGCCTTGTCACAGTACCGCTGATTTGCATCTTCTGGTTAAATGCAAATTGTTCATCTTTAAGTTCAACGGCATTTGCCTCTCTTTAAACAAACAGCACTAAAGCGACTCGTAGACAGGACTGTTTGTTTAGCTTGGCTTCTCTCTTTGATCTCATGTTAACATACCTTAATGGCAGGTAATGATTGATAATAGAGTATTGTAAAGTTCAGGTAATAAATACTGCTTAACTCATCATAATGCTGAATAATGTACTTTTTATGACTTGGTTTAATGGAAAATTTCCTTGTCAGCTTGGTCTAATTGTCCAAACAAAACTACCCATTACTTGAAGAAATACATGTCCACCCTAGACACATTAATTAGGGTCATGGCTGGGCTGCACAAAGGAATATAGTAACACTTCGGTTATCTTCAAATGTGATCTTTGGGCAATCTTACTAATGCTAACCTCAGGTTTAATGAGAAACTTTTGTTTACACTTGTCCTTTGAGGCTCAAGGGCCTACGTTGGAATCAATGGTGGTGGCTGAGGGCCACAAGTACACACACCACGATCTTTCCTTTGAGGCTTCCAGAGGTCATTGGTTCTCGTGATCCGAACATCAGAAGTCACAACAGCAGGTTCTCTTTACCTTGGCGTGGGGGCAGGAGGATGTGTGTGAAGAGAAGAGGAACATGTTTTTAATTTTTTATTACTGGATATTTGAAGACGCATCACATTGAGATTACGGTTAAAAGGGGATTTCGTGTCTTTGGCTTGACAAGCTTGGGTGCCGTATATCAAAGTGGTTGGTGAAGTCCTACTTACCCGAGCGTGGTATTTCCATGATGCTTCACTGTCTTTGAAGTCCCGGGAATATTCCAGAGAATACGGTACACCAGAAATCCAGAAGATGACCGCGCGGGCTTTCAACAAAATGACGGATGTAGCACCCGAGGTCTGACTTCAGGGCATACGTGCATCGTGAACCCAAAAACAGTTTCCTGAGAAAAAATCCTTGGTCTTAAAGTTTGGAGTGATTCAATTCATGATTCCAAATGAGTGAATTGTTACTATACTCTCAATCCAGGGGCTGGTTTCTTACATGCATGTTGTGGAAAATACAGTGTGCGTTTAGTTTTTCAGATTTCAGCCAAATCGCCATTTCACTGATGATAGTTTGATATCTTATTTTATAGCCGGATTTCTAGGGAAACCCACAACAGGAAATCCACAATGGGACAAATTTCATTCCTACTTTTCTTTCCTGACAGCTCCGTATAAATGACTTGTTCTGTGAGATATTATACACTTATGGTTAGGTAGCCAGAATGGCTGGTTTTCATGAATCACATTGTCCACGTCATACAAATTACTTGCTATCTACCTTGAGTCATATTTTTTTAAGGAGCAGACTATTTCAGATTGGTTTTAAAATAAACAAAATCTGTTTGCCCTGAATAATTTCACCCTTTCATCCCGATGATTCATTTCATGTTCTACTTCAGTCTGTTTGGGCTGAAATTCTTGGAAGACTACGGAATTGAAAATGACATTCTTTAGAAATTTGGTTTCCTAGATTTGTACAAAAATTGGTATCTTAGTGGAATCGATTTGCTTGCTCCTTTCAATTAAAGACATAAATACCTTTTTACATTGTTAACCGTAAGAACACATGCCCAAAACTCTCATAGCAGTTAGTGTACCACGGACTTTAGAAGATGTTCCACTTTAAGAACTGCGTGCATCAAACAATAGGTACATTGCAAATGTCACTGCCAATCAACTGCTTTGCCTTTCCTGATGGGTGCATGCTGATGTTTGGTGAGGCTCACCCATTGGCCTTTGTCTTGTAAGTTTTTAAGACAAATTAATGCAACAGGAATGATCATTTGGTCACTGTGTACTTGAATTACATTTCTCTTTTATGATATTTTATTCATTTAGATACAAACCAAATCTTCAGAGTCCTTATTTTCATATATATTCTGTTTCAAGGGGAATCCATTTCAACTGGATTTTAATGATTTTTAAATGGACACATTTAAACAACCTAAACAGAGCAGGTATTCTCAGCCCTAGCTGCATGGTAGAACCACCAAGGAGAGTCTTTAAAGATGCTGATATCCCAGGCCTACCCAAGAAAACTTAAATTAGGACCTTGGAGTTGGGGCTCTGACTCTCTACGGGGTTTCTCTTAAACCTTCCTCACGCGGTTCTAACCTGTAGATCAGAAGTTAGAAGCCACCGACTGGGGGCAATGTCCCAGAGAGCCATCATACGAAGTTGAGTGAGGCATTTGTGGTTTTGTTTGTTTGTTTGTTTTTATCTTTTAATTTCTTTTTTCTTTTTTCTTTTTTTTTAATATGAAATTTATTGTCAAATTGGTTTCCATACGACACCCAGTGCTCATCCCAACAGGGGCCCTCCTCAATACCCATCACCCACACTCCCCTCCCTCCCACCCTCCATCAACCCTGTTTGTTCTCAGTTTTTAAGAGTCTCTTATGTTTTGGCTGAGTGAGGCATTTGTTAAATGCATCTTCCCAAGCTCCGTCCACACCTACTGAAACAGAACCGTTTAAAGAGAGTCTGGAATCGGAATTTCAACATGAACTTCCCGTGCACACTGACGTTTGAAATTTACTACCCTGTGCCACCTGCTTTATTTTCCAAATGAACTGGTCTCATGTAAAGACAGTTAGAATAGCTCCTTTAATCCGCAAAATAACCCTTTCGCAAAGGGTACCAAGATTACCGTTAGACCAGCGAGAAAACTTGCAGGAGGTCCTACTGGTCCACTGCGGAAACAGGATTTGACCTGGTGCACTTGGACTCCACAGCCTGTGCACACAGCCACCACTCGGCAGCTCCAGAGCTTACGCACAGGACCCCTGCTCTGCGGTGATTACATTTGGCCAGCTCTGTGGTTAAGTTAGGCACTAATCAAGCACAGAAAGTAAGGTGCGATGTACTGTGAGGTACAGAAAAAGGGGCATTCGTTCTGATGTTGATGAGGGTTTCAGGAGAGGCTTCATGAAAAGAGCAGGCGTTTTGAGCCGGCCCTCTAAACGTGGAGAGGGTTTCTACAGGCAGATTTTGTGCAAACACAGGCAGGAGAATGTGCGAGGTGTTCAGAGAATGGCAAGAGTTTCTACACTTTAGTGCAGGGTTGTGGTGGGTGAGACCCAAGGCTGGAAAAGCAGAGTTGAGGCCTTCTGTGGAGGGATTGGTTTAGGTTTGCTTCTTACCTATGCCGGCCATGAGCCATTCAACCAACAAATAATTTTATTCCAGTGCTAGATGGTGGTTAGTGAGCAGAGGGGAAACAAACAAACAAACAAACAAACAAAAAGTGCAATCTTTCATCGCCAGCATTCAGGAGCTCATACTCCAGTGGTCACTCATAGAGACTTGCAAATACTATGTATTAACTTTTGAATAGGAAGTACATTATCAGGAGATAAAACCCAGATGAAGAAAAGCCTGTGAATGAAACCTACGTCTCCTACCCGCTCCTGACAACCAGCAACCCAGCTCCCCCTTCCAGAAGCAACCATTATTACTCAACGAGTGAAACCTTTGCTGCTGCTTCTGTCTTCCCTCTGCCACATGCACACGGGCGCATAATCTGTACAATTGTAAACCTTCTCAGTCCCATTAACTCACCGAGGTTCCGCCTGGAGTCTGGCTATCCAACGACGCAGCCAGAATTCTCATAGATACTCATTCAACGAACGTTCCTGGATGCCTACTGTGGGCCTAGTAGGGCAAGCCTTGACTGGGATTGGGAGAGCAGTAAGAGATAACACTTGTCCTTAGGGATCGCACAGTATAATAAGGTAAACCACCAAAAAAATAATGATTACAATGCACTGTGGGAAATGTTGTAATAGCAATAAATGCAGGGCTTTATGAGGATAAGTGGCCTCTAAAGCCTAAGCTCTTTCTAGTTCCCACTGCCTCTGGGCAGAGAAAGCTGCTGAGCCACTAAAGCCCTAGGCTAATGTCCTACTTAAAGTAGTACATTGTATCCTCCCAAACTCGCTGTGTTTTTCCTTTTGCATAATTTGATCCAAATCATTCCTCCTTGTCGTGGTCTCGTCTCCATGTAGACATTTCTAGACGGGTATTCCCTTGTGGTTTATTATTAACTATTCATCATGGTTCATTCTCTTTTCTTAGTTGATTCCAGCTACTTTTAAACTATTCTCTTGCGGTACAGTTTTGGGGTTGGGGTAGATGGCATGAACCAAATTTTGTGAGTTTGGTGCCACTGGCACGTGATTTCGAGCACCGCTTTGTCGTGTTTAATGCTTGTGTGGTCCCACTGAAATGCCAATAGGTTATGAATATTCACAGGAGTACAGGTTGCAATAGCTCCTTTATGAAAAATAACATAGCGCATAGCGCATAAAGTTTGTATTCTTTTGAAACAGTTTCTTAAACTGTGTCCTGAGGAACGTTCCATAAGATATTAATAGATATTATACTCAAAAGAAGGATTCTATGGTTCAGTACATTTGGTTCTATACATGTGAAGAAATAAATGGGCTTCTTTGCTCCAGAAATTCTTAGAGCCTTTAATGTGCCAACATACGTCGTAGATTTCCAGGAGAACGTTGTATGTGGTGCATCTCAACCCTATTTGACAGCGAAAAGTGGGTTTTGTTTGTTTGATTTTTGGAAATATAACCATTGTCACCTTGGGACATCCTGTTTTATTAGATGACTTATGATGTCTAGAGCAATAGAGTCTTTTGTGAAATGCCCCCAACAGATGGCTCTCCAGCAGAAGAGAAATCCTCCTAAAAGTATATAAATTTATAGTCTACCAACCATGTCACTAAACTGGTAGCATGTCTGCGCACTGATAGAACATTCTAGATTACTTTCTCAAGCTCTTTACTGTGTCCCAGTGAGGCCTTGAACATGCACGACTCTGGTTTTCAGCTCTGAGGCTGGTCATCTCCCACTCGATGCGTCTCTTTCCCCCTTGCCAGCCTTTTGTTAACACCTCTTCTCTCCTCTTGTCCCATGCCCACTCTGTCTGTGGGGAGATGTAGGCAGCAGTAGACTTTGGACAGATGACCGAACCAGGCAGGGTGGGAACAAGCTGCCCGAGTGCAGACACAGGGATGGGGAGTTAAGAATGAAAGGAGAGGAGAGGAGAGAAACATGATCACCTGGCTGCTAACAATGATCCTTCAACATTTATGTGTTGTCGCTGCTACCTGTGGTCGGATGAGGCAACCCGGGGCGTGCAGGTCACATAAACCCAGACGTAGGAAATGTTCCTGAATCGCAGGGGAGGTTTGACAGGAAAGAGGAACAATGTCATCTGAGTTGCTATGTGCTGAAGCCTATTTTGGAAGTTCCTTAGGAAAGGCCTAGCCGCACAAGCTTTCCCCTTTGCATTGTCACTTTCCCCCCGTCACACTCTACGCATCTATAGTCAGTCTATGCTCCTAGAAGGAATGAAGCCGTAGTTGATCCCCTCTTGTAGACACCCTCACCGCATTGCTAAGGATGAGAAAAAAAAAATGGATGTGGAGGAAAGACTGTGGCTCAGAAGCTCAGAAAAGAGCTGATGGATGAGTGGAACCCAAGGAGCTACAGACAGAAGTGAGCAAACTTCAAAAGAAAGCCTTTCTGAGGGTGCCTTACTTGTGATTATATTCAGAGGCTAGTGACAAATTCAAAGATAATAGTGCTTTCAACAAGGTAGAATTTTATTTCTCTCTCATCTCCAAGTGTGGGTAGGTGGTCTGGGTCTGGTATGGTATTCCACATACATTGTATCTTTTCTATCGATCTCATGTTCCAAAATGCCAGCATGGGCATTGTAGGCAAGAGGATGGAGAAAGGAATGAAGCACACACACACACACACACACACACACACACACACACAGAAAGGACATGTCTGTGCTATGCTTTTAGGAAAGTTTCTGGAGTAATTATACCACAGTCTGCTGGCATCCCATTGACTCTAATTGGTATGGGCCAACCCCTAGCTGGAGGACAATCTGAGAAACTCAGTCTTTATTTGGGGCAACGACTTGTGTTGTCAGACTGTGATCTCACTGACCATGGAAGAAGGAGATAGCTGATATTGGGGGAGGTGGCAAACTGTGTCAGTATTCACAAAAAACTGCCCCTCCCTTGCCACTGATGCCAAATTTGGCCATGTGATTTAATTGAGCCACTTAACTATTAAGCCAAAGCTTTAAGAGCTAACCAGTAGTTTACCATGTCCTTTGCCCTCTGCCACGGGACGGGCACCATCCCAGCCAGATTCATTACACCGGATCACGGAGGGAAGGTGACACAGAGCAGAGCTGTAGCTGGCCTGTGACAGACAGGAGACATGAGTGGAAAATACCCCTGAAATTGGGCTAACAAGTCCTGTGGGCTAACAAGTCCTCCAGGGGATTCTCATGTGGCTAAAGTGTGGGAGCCACTGACCTGGTCTATTTCGTTTTCTACTGGAGGCGAGTTGTCTCTCTTACACAAGGGTTTGACTGTCTCCCACTATAGGCAGAAGCGGGGAGCAGGGGCTGCCATCTGTTGCTAGTGAGAGGACAGAGAAAAGAAACAGATTCAATAGCTCTAGGGTAGAAGTGGCCCCTCCCTGGCATTTGGTGTGGCTTTAGTCCCAAGGGAAGACACCGGAGCTAGAGGAGTTGTGGATCCCAGCTCCTCAATACAGTGAGGGAATTGGTTATTGCAAGAAGTGGATAGTTGAGCCCATACCCTTGCAGACGCAAGAGGAGAGCGATGCCCTAGAAATCGATTTCTCACTCCTTTGAACTGTCCCCCTGTTGGTACGTTTGGAGGGTTCACAAGCCACTAAAACAGCATTGGCTGAAATATCACAGTAAATTTCCCCTTACATAGTCTATATCCGACTTTCCCAGGTACTACCACCTCTGGTTTGTTCCAGAGCATGGCTGACACATTACACTTTGAATTCTCAGATGTGGCTCGGTATAATGCCTCTGTATCCTGTGGGGAGAAACGCCAGGGCGTTGCTCTGCGGGGCTGGAAATGAACAACGGACGCATCCCAAGAGTAAATATTTGGTGTTCATTTGTACCCCCTTGCAGAACTTTCTGCATTCTCCACACTGCTTTGGTCTGTTGGACAGAATTCCATATTCCAGATCTTCTCTAACAATCCGGGGTCTCCACTCCGCTGTGTGTAATTCTCGTATGACTCCAGGTTCGATGGTTAAGTAGACGGGACCTAAGATGTCTGCCGCTATGTAGGTTTCTTAGACGTAGGTTTTATTTCAACACTGCCAAGCGAAAAGTACAAACACCCCGGGCTCAGGCTCCAGGGGATGTCTGTAGGAATAAGTCTTCCACAGCGCCATGAAGGGAAGTGCAGCCAAGGCAAAGTGTGGGAGAGGAGCAGGAAGGAGGTTGGACCCCAGAACCCTTGGCATGTGGTGGAGTCGTGGCATTGATGTCCCTTCTTCCTTCAGGCAACTGTATTTTCCCTTCTGTTATGCTTTTGTGAGAAATTCAGGTTTCAAATAAAAGACCAAATGGCCCCAAGGAGGCAGCAATTTAGCCTGAATCGGCATTATTCTACCATACAGCTGCCTCGCAGCGTGAACTGAGCAACCCTTTCCATCACGTGAAGGAGCAGGCACTTTGTTTGCTGCTTTTGGCTGAAGAGCTGCCATATTTAAAAGAAAAAACATGATCTCCCTAGGATATAACTTGTAATGTGCTATGGTCAGTTCTCAGACTAAGCTTTTATGTTAGTCACTTGGCATTTTCCTCAGAGCCCACATGGAAACCCCACGGTCTCCATCCTACTGAATGCCCTGTGCAAAATACCACTGCATCAAAGCAGCCAAATGTCCTGAACTCCATGAGAGAAAACCACAGATGACACAGCTCTTGGACTGATCCCTGAGCGGACTGGCTCTGAACCCCCAGCGCTTCTCTGCCTGGGGCCATCTCCGGGACAGTACAGGGCCCAGAACAAATCCTACTTTCCACCCCCTAATCTTTTTCTATAAGGAAGATCAGATTAAAATGAATATACATCAAGGGGAGCAGAAAACCAGAAGATGGTCACACAGAGGCACCAGGATGCTGAGAGCAAGGACCAGGGTGAGCTGTAGGAAGGTGACGCAGACTCAGGGTTTCTCTGCACGTGGGTCTATGAGTCCCCGGGGGCTTTTGTTTGACACCGGTTAGTTGACCTCGGCGGTGAATTTTGAAGCTGTTTGAGGCTCTTTCTTTCCCTGGGAGCAAATAGTATTGCTCCAAACTCTTTAGTAACTGGGGGAGGATAGGACAAGCAAGACAAAGGCAAGCAGTTTCTTTAAACTTCTTCCTGCTCCAACTTATTTCCAGACCAAAAAAAGACGGGTTTGCTCGGCTTTGTTGGTATCAGTCCATGGGAATTTCTGGACTCTGAGGCTGAACCAACCATGGAGGGCTCCCCCTGCCAGAATTCAGAGGCGAAAGAGACCCCCGAAGTCGCTCCTCATTGGGGTAGGCTAGTTGGAGTGACCTACCCAGTTGGGTATAGCCATAATTAGAATCCTGTGACCCACAACTGGACCGTGTCACTCCAACACATCAGACCCCTTTGGCCCCTTTTCTCCCCATCTCCCCTCACCCTTTTCTTTCCCCTGGTTTTTATATCGGTACCTCTTCCTGGTCTGATGGCTATTCACTATCATGGACACTTTTTCTGGGCATATCTTGGTTCCCAACCTTGACGGGACAATTGTAGTGAGTTGTTTCACCATCAGGGTTTTCTGTAGTTCACAGGGGTGAATTAAAAACCGTATGCACTCAAATGAAGGCAAATGATTTGCTATTTTCTACTTTCTATATTCCCCAAACCACAAAGGTAGAGACATGTCAAAAGTCTAAAGACCAACCCCCCACACCCAGCCCTACCTCTTGGGTCCCAGGGTCTGATGGGTTTCCACAGGAGGGTGGGGTATGGGGCACACACGTTTTGTGGCACTGCCTATGTCCAGCTCTGTGGCACAAGGCTCAGACTAGTTTCCAGGTGCCCCGTGGCTGAGTTCCACTCCCTGGGGAGGGAAGGGCATGCTGCCAGTAGGGGCCGGGCTGCCCCGTCCTCTTCTGCTGGGAGGGAAAGAATGGGATTTTTGCATTCTGTCTCCCCTGCAGGTAAGACCTTTGTCCAAAGACCACTGCCATCTCCTTCCCAGCCTCAAGCCATTGGCCCTGGTTTCTCCTGATATTCAGGCTCAGAATATCAGGAGGCGTGCTTTCTCCTTTTATCAATACTCTCTTCCCTCCTATCTTACTCCTTTCATTTTCTGTGTCTCTTCCACCTCACTCTCCTATCCCTCAGTAGAGTAGTGCCCCTCGGTTTTTCTTACTCTCTATCTCCCTCTCTTTCCAGGACATTCTACCCTTATACACAATAGTATCATTAAGCAAAGGATAGTCGACGGGAGAACGTGTCCACGCAGTGAGTTCTGTTGCTTAAAATTCCAGAGTAGTGGGGCGCCTGGGTGGCGCAGTCGGCTAAGCGTCCGACTTCAGCCAGGTCACGATCTCGCGGTCCGTGAGTTCGAGCCCCGCGTCGGGCTCTGGGCTGATGGCTCAGAGCCTGGAGCCTGTTTCCGATTCTGTGTCTCCCTCTCTCTCTGCCCCTCCCCCGTTCATGCTCTGTCTCTCTCTGTCCCAAAAATAAATAAACATTGAAAAAAAAATTAAAAAAAAAATTCCAGAGTAGTATCTGTGAGTCCAGTTTATTTTATTTCCAACTTTTTACTTTGAAAAATCTCAAGGCCACCCAGAAGTTGCCAAAATGGTATCTGGAAGACACATCGATCCTTCTTCCAGGGTCACCATTTGTACATTTTGCCACGTTTGTTTGCTCTCTCAGGGTATACATATTCATTCTCATCATGTTTCTTGTGGAATTATTTAAGAGAACGTCGCAAGTATCGTAACCCTTTATCCCTAAATGCTTCAACATGCATCTCTCAAGAACAACGGCATTCTTTCCTATTACCGTGACATAATTATCAAACGCAGAGAATGTAATCCTGGTACAAAGCTACTATCTAGTATCCCAGCCACGTGAATCTACTTAAACATTTGAAGGAAGAATCTGCATTTGGCTTTGATTTACATAATCTAAAAATAGGGTTTTATGACAGTTTCACCAAAATCCACATCAAGAGAACTGGGTGGTGGCCTCAAGGAAAAGCTTTTTCCCCTTCTCATTCCTTAACTTATTTTCCTTATAAAGCAGACATACCACTAATAATATCTATCAACCGAAGGAATTTGGTTGATGAACTGTATTTTCTGCATGTTAAAATCATTGAAAAAGTATGGTGCGGGGGGCGGGGGGGGCGGGGGTGGGGGGAGATGGTGTTCTATACCCACAAAGATCTGTGCCTAGTTTGGAGATAACTTCCAGAGCCCTTACATGACATTTTGATATAATTTAATTTCCTGAGGACTCACATTTCGGGGCAGAGCGTATCTCGCTTCTTCCAGGGATGTGTTTATAGTAAATAACCCATTCAGAACAAAAAGCGAGATGATGTTGAAATGGAACCCATAGCTCTTTGTGTGTTTTTAAAGGGAGAGGTTTGTGCTTATACATATGTCAACAAGCAAGCGTTGGTTTAAAAGCATCTGTATTCCTGCATCCCAGACAAACAGTTCTGCCTGACAACCGCTGAAGTCCAAGGTTCGACGTGAGATTGATTGCACCAACCTGATTGGAATAAACCGCAAGAGATAAGCTTCCTGGCCACTCACCAAACCCAACCTGATGCCTCTGGAATTTGCACCTTTCCTACCTAGGTTTGGTTGTTTTCCTGCGACATTAAGAGGACATCCAGTCTTTTGCCAAAAGGGATTTGTCCTTTTTATCTAGTCGGGAGAGGGCTTCAGCGATTTGCATTTCTGAATTGCTTAGCTGCCCAAGCATGCTCCGTGTGTGCTGTTTGAAATGTGTCATTGAGCCACGTGACTGCTGTTCTCAAGCTGATGTTGGACTTTCTCCAACAAATATGGATTATGTTAAAGTCGGTTCTGAATTGACGAGGATATGTTAATAACTCCCAGATGGGCATCTCTGTGCTCTCCAGCAGGGAAATGCAGGCAGGCTATGGCAGGAGCAAGTGTTTGGCAGGTCCATCATTCCGTCATTAAAGGCCACATTATTACTTACAACTGTGCTTGCATGACAATGGCTGCGATGGGCCCAGCCTCACAGTCGCCAGCACAAGGAATTTGCTCTTAGGTAGATTGTTTTCCAGGTGGCGAAAAGTATTTTGCATGAAATTTCTCTCTTCCTAGCTCCAAATAGGATATTATGAGTGAGTCAAAGGGCGGGGTGCGAGGTGGGGGCGGGGTGCGAGGTGGGGGCGGGGCTGGGGTGGGGGGTCTCGGAGACCGATAAGGAGGCAAAGATATATAGGCAGGGATATACGTCCAAGGATCCTCATGCAGAGCAGCCCCTGCTCCCTGGAGCAGCTTTTCTCCGTGCCTGTCCTGAGCTCGTGTCCTTCAATGCCTACTTCCTGCCCTGGCAAGTTCCAGTTGGAACAGTTCATTACGGTAGAGTTATTTGCATCGCGGTGGTAGTCTCCATTCTTTGTCTTTGGTCCTTAAACTATAATAATACAGGCATTTTAATATTGTTTTGAAATTTAAAAAAAGAAAAGAAAGAAAGAGGCCAAAAGGGTACCTCTTCCATTCCAGCATTTCCACCCCAGAAAAAACAAAAAACAAAAAACGGAGTATATTTGGTGTTAAATACCAATGCGACGAGTATTGTCTGGGAGTAGGCCGGTAGTGGACTACGTGGCGGATAGAATTAATTGTGATGAAATTGGATGTCATGATGAAAGGGAGTCATCTGACAGAGAAACAACAAACATATTGGTGACCGTGTAGGCGCTACGATAGATTTGCTGTATTTCAGCAGAGCGGGGAGAGGCACCAGGGTCTCCGTTTGCAAAGTAAAGGCTGCATGTGCGCGTCTTTCCCTTAGAACGTGAAATAATCTTTCGTCCCGACGTGTAGGTTGTGATGAGAATGACCGAGCACGAGAAAAAAGTCATTGAAAACCTTCAGTTGCAGATGATGCGTTTTCTCCTTCGCTCTGGGTCCCTATTTCAATAACAAGTAATCCAGCCACAAAGAGCCCCCTTGCTTTACAGTCGGGTATTTTATGATGTCATTTCATCTGCATAGGCATATCTATGTGTTCTCTTTTCCTTTCCAGCAACTCCAAGGAATTTAAAAGTATAAAACCACATCTGCCAATAACATTAGGATGAACCATTTAGGATTTGGTTTTTTACAAGGCAGCAGCGCTAAATGCCATTGATTCCCAGAATGCACTGGTACATTTTTAGTGCTAACAGTCAGGATTTTAAAATATTTCATTTTAAGTCACTTAAAAATATCTAAAGATCAGCAAAAGATTTCGCAGAGCTTCCGCATTGAGGCCTGCCTGGAAAGGGTTTGTAGGGCCGTGGGACCGTGAAAGTTAACAAGTTGGATATTCTAGAAAGGTGGGGAAAAATAATCTAGCTCACAGGGTTTTCTGTAAGATAAGGCCGTAGAGCTCCCTGTAGGCTGCAGTATTTAGGCCATCTGCACAGGGTGGGGGGAGGGGTGGATGTTTGCCATCACCTGCATGCAAACTACCCCAGTGTTCTAGAAGTGTGTTATAACATGTTACGCTTCCTTATGTGTGAATATCGTGAAATCTCTATAGCCTAATAGTTTCCATAACCCTGAGCGGCCATGTTTTTATGGAAAATGCCTTCAATTCACCCTCACGTGGAGAAATGCAAATGACAGCCCCTTGGATTCAGATCCATCCACACACCCCAAGGCAGGACTGTCAGGCTCTGTTGCCCGAGCTTGCCCAAGCAACAAAAAGGGGGAAAGTTTTGCTTAAAGGCACTATTCCTTTATTGACCCTGGGCATTTCTTAGGTCTTCAAAAAGTACTTCCGTACCATTAATATTTCATTAAAGAACTTCGGTTAATGAATTTCTGTTTGTAGAAAGTTTGGGGAGTTGGCAGGTGCAGAAGTAATAGAAGATATTCTATTTTAATGGCCATTAAGTTGAAACTTTCCGAGATACTATTAGACCCCAATTAGTTAGCTGAATATCACCAGTGGTTCATCATTGTCATTAGGTATTAATTAGCAGCGACAGAGTGCTAGATGCTCTGCAGAACTCACAAAAGCAACTGTCCCTGTTTGGGAAAAACGTATACTTCCGGGGGTGGTGATCTTTGTTGTGGCCACATTACCATTTGTAATGAGCATTCATGGAATGAAGTACTTGGTATTTTGAAAGAGCTTTGTAGTCTAATTATAGCCTCGAGAGCTCAGAGTGTACATTTACAGGAGAGGGAATCCACGCCGAAAGAGGTCATGTGGCCGAGCTGCCATTGCTGTCACGGCTTTTTGACACCCCTTTAAATGTTCTGGCCCCTTTGACAGAACATACCCTGATAACGCCAAAACGTGTAAGACAGGAGAGTTCGAGGGAGGGAGACCCTTGTGTAAAAGCACCCGTGGTATTAATCAGAGATCCGCACAGGTAAAGGGGCGAGGTTTTTGTTTTTCCTTCCCTGTCCTTTACTACGTAGGACAATGTTCTCGTAATGGCACTCAACTTTCTGGATTGTTAAAAAGAAGCTTATAAGAGCAATTGAAAGTAATGTGGGCATTTTAATATTGTGACACTTAATGCTACATAAAACCTTTGTTTCCTACAGGTTTATTGAGCTGGTGTATTAGATTTCCTGCTGTATGAGCAGGAAGATTATGGTGGCTTAGGTCTAAGTATACTTTAGGGAGGCATTTTGTATTTTCTCTATAAATAGTCTTTCTAAAACAACACAATTGTGTAACTATTAATGTTTATATTACATTATACATCTCCCGAAGTTTACCACGTACAGGGTAGAGTGTGATAACCAAAGGAAATGTTTTTGTCTATGAAATAGGCTAGGAATTGTCATTATCAAAGTAAATCTGTTTTACTTATTATTTCACCAGTAGGATTTTCATGCTTTGGTGTTACATTGTGGTATTATGTGCTTACGTCTATAAGCTTCTAGGGGCTAGCTTTTATATGCATATGTGTGCGCACCTCCCCATGCATACGTGTACGTGTCATATTTTGAAATGAAAATTATAGCAGAACTGGAAGGCCAACTTTGAAATAGAAATAGCGGCATGTAGGTAAATCCCAAAGGGGCAGAAAATTAAAAACGTTGGTTTTGAGTACATGATTTTTACAAATGAAAATTTTGATCAAAAGGACTCGTTTAGAGCATGCACGGAAGCTCATTTTTCACAGAAACAATTTCTCAGGCTTTCACGAAACCAAACAAACCGTCAACTCCTTATTGCATGCGCAGTTGTGAATAGCTAACGCAGAGCACCTCTTGCAAGTACAAGGTCAATGGCAACCCTGCGAGAGCACAGTCCGGACTGAAACTTGGGTTGCTCTCCGGTTCCTTTTCCCAGGGAAGCCTAACCTGCGGTGAAATTGCATTTCTTTGTGCGGGTAATTTAATGAGCAATTTCTTCAGAATTTATAAGAAAAGGGCCGGCGACCCAGCGCTTGCAGGACCCCCAGAGCCCCTTTCCCGGCCGTACGTGAATAGCCAGTTTCATCAGGGTCAAAACCAGAGCCTGAAAGCAACAAAAGGGGGAAGGCTTGTTACATCCAAAGAAATGAAAGATTATCTTCTCCAGGCGGCAGAAATGAGATGTACCCGGGCCTACCTTTGAATCACTCTCAGCCTCAGATAGAACATGACGTGTGGGTAATCTGCAATTTGCTAGGGGCATTGTTAGCATGCTTTGCCTCCAGGGTAGGATTTTAACCAGGCCTCCAGCAGCTGTGTGTTTGGCGTCTCGGCCACATTAGGTATACAGAACCCCCCTGCTATTACCCTGGTGAAACCCATGCCAAGGCCCCTGGTGACACGATGGAGGTATTAGGTCAGATGAGTTACATTAAGTGGCAAGTGATAAATTCAAGATGACAATTCAAAACAGCAGTGTTTCTTCTGGTAATTAATTCCAGTGGTGCCTGAGGCGGTGCTTGGTCGCTGCCACTGGTGTGGCTATGCTGCGTAGCTAATGAGAAAACATTACAGCGAGGATTAGGGGCCTGTGCATTCTGGCAGGCTGAGGTCACTATGATTAGGAAATATTAACACAGACTTACTGTGATAAAGCATGTACGCCCAGGAAACTTCATTTTTATTTCATTCACGTAAAAACGGTCGGAACACTTTACAACGCGGTGGTGACTCACTAAGTGGGCTGGGGAGAGGGGTGACGCATTCCACCCTGGGTCTGGGGCAGCCCCTCCAGGGACATCGGGATGGCAACAAAAGGGCTTGCCAGAGCCACCCGCCCTTTTTTACTTCCGTCTGCGGGCACTGGGTCTTTGGCACACATAGCGACACTATAAAATGATGGGCCTGTCTTATTTCCCCGCATGAGGCTTCATCAAGAACGTTTCCTTAGGGGACTCGTCCTCCTTGCTGAAGAAAGTCCTCCGGATCGGTTGCATGGTGATCTTGCTAAGCAGCTGACGAGGAGTTGACTTCCGCCGTGCCAAGTCTGTCCTCGACGAGGGCACCCTCGCTTTCATAGCGCTGTCACCTTCTCAGAGGACTTGCTCACGGTTCTTCTCGCCTTCAAACAATCCTGGGAGCCGTGTGTGGGCAGGGTTGCCATTCCAACGTGATCAACGAGAGACACGAGGCCCCGGGGGTGAAGGGAATGAGTCGGGATCACACAGTCAGGTGGGAAACACTTGGTTGGGCCTAGGACGCAGGACTCGAAGCACCCAGATGTCGCTCACCTGAGTGTTTCCTCGAGGAGGATGCAGGGCCAACCGGCCTCCCTGTTGCCTCTAGAATTCCCGAAGAATATTCCGCCGGGCATCCTTTTGCCCGCAAACACCGATGCACGCGTGAACGCGCACACATCCGCCTGTGCGCACGCACGCTCAGACGCAGAACGTGAGCACCTCCCTGGTGAAGGACTTTTAGTTTGAGCAGCTGCAGATGTCCTCTGGTGTATTGGATATATGACCTATAAAATGCCTACTAAACACTTTGCCTTTGGCACTGAAAAACGAACTGCTTCTAGAGGTAAGACTGTTTCCTTATCACCCGCTATAAATTGGCTCTGGTGGCTGATCCTCAAGTTCAATATGGGCTCGGCGCACAGGTATGTGTGTGAGTGAAGAGAGATGAGTGGAAAGGCCATTAGCAGCACGTGTTCTCTGAAATGTTGAAGTGTTTCCACCACTTATATCTTTGTGTTCCAAGCTTCTTAGTTTATTAAGTCGATTATGTTTTAGAGAAAATAAGAAAAACTGTGCGTACAGTATATTTTCTTGTTTTTCTGAATTCTATAGAGCACGCGATATTGATGTTGCATTAGTGACAATGAAATTCAGCCAGTTCCATTTTCTAGAATTGTAGAAATGATGGACACAGCTTTTTCTCCAAGATAGTAGAAGAGAGGGGCTCAGTTTCAACAAAGTAACAATTAAAAAACACTCCTATGGGGCGCCTGGGTGGCGCAGTCGGTTAAGCGTCCGACTTCAGCCAGGTCACGATCTCGCGGTCGGTGGGTTCGAGCCCCGCGTCGGGCTCTGGGCTGATGGCTCAGAGCCTGGAGCCTGTTTCCGATTCTGTGTCTCCGTCTTTCTCTGCCCCTCCCCCGTTCATGCTCTGTCTCTCTCTGTCCCAAAAATAAATAAACGTTGAAAAAAAAAAAAAACACCCCTAATGATACATATGTAACTCATCATTTTTGTGTAGGAGAAAGAAACTTAGGAAAACTCAGTGTTGAGCAAGTAAGTCTAGCATTTCTTTACATGTTTTGAGCTGATGGTTTGACAAAGCACCAAAGAGTTTCTATAACACCTTACTCGACTCTATTTGAAGTGGGCAAGAGGCACACAGATGAGGGATGCCCGCATTAATAAAGGAGTAGGTAGAATGGTCAGGTCCCATCGCTGGGCTGTGCAGAGTAGACAGTGTGGACTAACATGTGATCAAGACATTGAACATGAGCGTACTCAGATTATTTTTATCTTAACTGTTATATTTTAACCTTGCAAGAGTCCTATCTCTTTTGCTTGCTTATGTTTCCGCCGTTGAGCAAAAAAAGCATTGTGCAAATCACTTTCTAGGAGGCTAAGATCTACTGAGAACGAAATATAACTTCAGAAATGTATAGGAAATCACAGCTCAAAAATGTGATCCCAAGCTGGCTGCCATTTTAGGTGATGAAAAAGACTGGATTTCCTTTTGTAAGTGCTTAAAATTACATTCTGTCCAATTTGTGTCATATTGTTTAACCATCTAATTTTATTTGTAATTTCACACTTCAGAATTTTCAGTATTCCTTTAGTAGAGAGGAAGGAAGTGCCCACTTCAGGCCTTGGATGGGATCTTTTTTCTCCGTGAAAAGTCAGAAAATAAAAAGTTTCTAATGTTTTGAAGCTGGCCGCATGTCTAAATCACTAGGCAGGTTTTAGCTCCTAAAACAATGCCAAGTCTTACGTAAGAAGGTTCTAGAACAAAACTGTCAATTCATCTGGATTCAAGCCAGTTTCTCACCTTCTGTGTCATCACCGTGTTTTGAATTAGTCACCTGGATATCCCATTCAGAGACAAGGCTATCGTGACTTTGTTTCTGCCAAGATTTGGGTTTTCTCAGGGTTTCACATTTTAAAATGTTTTCTGTTACGCTATGAAGGGAAGAGCACTGGTCTAGGAGTCCAAAGATTTGGGTTCTAGTTCTGCCCCACCTCTGACTTGCTGTATAAGCGCCGGGCCTCGGTTTTCTCATTTATGATGTGAGAGAGCAGGTTCCCAAACATGACGTCAGATACATTGTACGTACTTGGAAGGTTTTCCTTTTTCTTCTTTTTAAAACTTGGTTAGGTAGTCTTTATACGAGTAATTTGTACTTATTTTAAGGTGCCAAGTAATAAGGAAATTTAAAGACAAAAATTGATAGTGATCCACCCTCTTCCATCAAACTCGCTGCCGGTGTCACGCCCCCAAGATAACCATTGTTTGACGTGGTGTGTGTATCACTTAGGATTACACTTAGTTGTGCATAGTTGAAATACACGGACAAAAATGACTCCCACAAAGTAGAAGTTCATATCTCTCACACCTAAAAGGTGTCCAGAGGGAAGATGTCCAGCATTGGTACGGCAGCTTCATGGTGTCTTCAGGGACTTTGGCATCGTCTCTCCATTCCACTGGCCTAGCTCATGGCTGCTATCCTCAGAGTCACCTCATGACCCAAAATGGCCGTTGGAGCTCCAGCCAACAGAGACACATTGCAGTCAGAAGAAGGGGGAAAGACAGAGGAAATAAAAAGAGGTGGAGGAATCTCTCCCATCTGAGTCATCTCCCTTTAGGCATACAATTTTGTCTACGTCTTATTGGCTGGAAATTACATGGTCACACTCATCACAAAGGAGGCTGGGAAATGTAGCCTTACATTCTGGGTGGTAACATGCCGGGATAAAAACTAATTATAACTCAAAAAGAAAGGAGAAAAATGTGTATCTTTCCCCAGTGTGTAGCTTTCCATACTTATTTTGCATGCTTGGGCAAACATATATCAACATACGGTTTCATTTGGTGGTTCTGTTGTGATTGTTTTTTAAAATGAGATTGCAGGGGCGCCTGGGTGGCGCAGTCGGTTAAGCGTCCGACTTCAGCCAGGTCACGATCTCGCGGTCCGTGAGTTCGAGCCCTGCGTCAGGCTCTGGGCTGATGGCTCGGAGCCTGGAGCCTGTTTCCGACTCTGTGTCTCCCTCTCTCTCTGCCCCTCCCCCGTTCATGCTCTGTCTCTCTCTGTCCCCCAAAAATAAATAAACGTTGAAAAAAAAAATTAAAAAAAAAATGAGATTGCATTTTATCGCTTCTCGGTCTTTTGGCTAAGATCAAGTGTAGTAAAATGAGATTACGTTTTATGTTTTCTACAACTTGGGTTCTTTTTTTTAATTTTCTTTTAACATATTACAGACGATCTTCCAGGTCAATGTATTGTTACTGGAATTGTTCCTTTTGATAGCTATAGAACATTCCATAATATGAATTTATCATAGTATATATAACCAGTCCCCTACCAATAAAATTCAAATTTTCCATTTGGCTACCAAAAAAAAAAAAAAATGAAGTAAATATCCTTACATGTTTATCTTTAGCTGTGTTTTCTTTCATTTTTAGAATTATGATTTCCATCATACATACAAATGATTGCATGTTATAAATAGACCCAGCTTATAGAGTAATAAAACAAATGCATGAATACCCACCACTCACTTAAAAAAAATACAATTATCTTTAAAGTTTCCGTATACCGTCCACAGAGAGCATATATCGTCTTCCCTCCAAAGGTAACCAATGTCCGGAAATTCATCATTCCTTTGCTTTTCGTTATAATGTTCCTACATGTAAATACATTCGCTTGCTTATTTTTGGTTTTGCTGATTTTGGAACAAATATATCTGTGAAGTCATATTAGGTGTATATTTCTGTGCCTCGGTCTTTTTGCTGTACAATGTTTTATGAGATTTATCCATGCTGAATATGTGTTATTATCATTTATTAATTTGTGTTCACGCACAGTGATAGCCTGCTGTATAGTATACCACGGTTTATCTTTTCCTCTGTTGTTGAACATTTGTTTCCATTTTTGTTGCTAACAAAAAAATGCTGCTTTATGCATTCTTGTTTGTTCTTATTTTCTTATCCATATGTGCAAGGGTTTCTCTTGACTATCTGCTCTGCAGGGTAGTTACTAAGATGTGGGGTACATGCATTTCCTCCCCAAGTATTTATCCCAAATTACACTACACCTGTTGTTACACATCTTCATCAAAAGTTAGTGGTTTCAGATATTTTTTCCTGTTTTTAAATTGAAGTATAATTAACATGCAACATTCTATTAGAGTCAGGCGTACAGCATATTGATTCCACTATCCTACACATTATTCAATTCTTGGTAGTTTTAACTTTTTGCCAGGTTAGATATTGAATTGTCTGGAGGGCCCTTTTAAAAGTGCTTTAGCCCTCGAGAACTGATTGGGTAGGTCTGCTTTGGTCATCTTGGAAAGGGTCCTAGGAATCTGTATTTAATAAATCTGTGGTTGATTTTAATGCTTGGTTGGGTCTGAAACCACGAGACCAGACCGACCTCTAACATCCGTTATAGTGTGACTATTTCCAGACCCTCTGTTACCTTTCATTGCCCACACTCCTGCTGCCATCTTGGTCCCGGGAGTCTTTTTCCGCAGAGTTCTTCGCATTTCCATTTTTCCTTCCTTCCCACTTCTCTAGCCAAAATACGAACCCTGAATCAGGTCGTTATTCTGTGCCAAGATTAGAAAGGACGTAGAAAGTGGTTACATACACAGACTCTAGAGTGAGTCTGGGTTCAAAAACTGTCTCTGCCACTTACTAGCAGTTTAGCCTTTGGAGAGTTGCCTGCTCTGAGCTTCTGTGTCTTCAGCTGTAAAATAAGAATGATAATAAGAGTATCTATCACATGGGAAATGTGAAGATTAAAAGAGTTAACATAGGTACAGATCTTAAAGTGTGCCTGGCCCAAGGCAAGCACTTGATCAATGTTGTCTGTTACTATTATTGTGCTGCCATTGTCGTTGCTGCTTCCCCCTGGAGGAGTGTGGGGAATTTGGAAGAAGGAAGGCCCCTCTGACAACTTCAATGCTTTAAATAATCTTCCAGCAGCAGCATTTCATCATATCCTTCACTCTTCACGAAGGTGCAATGGTCCCTTTTGCACGTCTGGGGGAAGTAACCCATCAAACGATCATGGAAATGTCAGTGGCGTGAGGCGTTCACTTCGCTTGAAAGAAGCAGTTTTCCCTTTTCTTCTCATTCAACTGTAGCTTGTCTTCGATGATTCTTAAAAAGCGTCTTGCGGTTGTATTAGCCAAGACTAGGGTTCGGCTGCTTTAACAGAGACCAAAAAGCAGTGTTTTAAACGAGCTAGAAGGTTATGTCTCTCTACTTAACACCAAGCTTCTAGGCAACAGGGGAGGTCAAGTGGCTGCATTTCATGAAGTCGGACTCTGGTACCATCCCTCCTGTTGCTACACCATTCTCCAGAGCAGGGGTCAGCAAACTTTTTTTGTAAAGGGCCGGCTAGTAAATACTTCAGGCTTTGGTGGGCCATATGGTCTCTGTTACAACTTCTCCACTCTGCTGGTAGACGCACAAACACAGCCACGGACAGTGCATAAATGAATGAATCTGGTCTCTAGCTGGGGTGCCATGTTTCTAGCTAAAACTTGAGGGGGTTTACTACTAAAAAGGAAAGGAATGGACACTGAGGGTCCATGAACAACCTCTGCCATAGCACTTGGGAATCAAATTGGAATACTGACAGAAAGATTATCTCCCAAAGATCCCGGGAGCTTTGTCTTCTTGTCATTGCCAAAAACGAGATCTATGTCGCTCCGTGACTATACAGTAAATCCCTGTCCATGAGACGAGCCGAGGGGCCAAAGGTTGCTGGTCATTCGACTGGCAACTATCGCTACAGAATGTAGTCAATGTTGTCAAGCCACTTAGTGGAGAGTTGTCATTTAATACTAACAGTAGATGTCAAGAATAACTTTGGAAGCGAAGTACTTTTTACTCTTGGTTTTCATCTTCCACTTGCACTCTTTTTTTTAATTTGAGAAAACGGCTGATATCTGGCAAATCTTAGCATAATCCAACAACCCTTATCAAGATGTTAGTATTGAGGATGACTACCCCACTCCTGACCCCAAATTTTTATTTCGTTCATGCTGGAAGAAGCAGCAAGGGTGAAGGGCAGGAGGTCGAACGCCCACTGAGCCTGTTCTTCTCATCAGAAAAATAAGAGCTTTCTAGACAGACGCAACTGTAAACTTTTGATCTCACGAGAAGTGACGATCTTGCTTTTTTTTTTTTTAGCTAGGCACCTTGCTACCCTGAAAAACCCAAGCTCCTGTTGGTGAGGAGGATAGATTAGTTATTAGGACAACTGACTGGATTTCCCATGTCCAAATTAAACTGTTGAGTTTGTAGCAGGTTTATTGAGCACCTGCCATGTGTAAGGCACCACGCTGAGCCCTAGGAAGGTAAAAATTAGCAGTATAAAACATTTGTTCTTGAAGAGTTCATAGTCTAGAAGGGGAGACCGTCTGTAGTATGATAATAGAAGTGTGTATAAAGGACAGAAAGAGTCCAGACGGGTGGTAGTTGACCCTGACCTTGGGAGGATGAGAAAAGAGGTCAGAGAAGCATGAACAGAAACCCTGCAAGAGAATAGACTGTGGTTGTGAAGAGAGTAGCCTCCCATCCGCCCATAGCACACACATGATGTGAGCGTGCTAGAATGGTCCCATCAAATGTGTGGCACCGTGCGTGCACACCTGCATGTGTGTGTGCTTGCACACGTGCACATCAGCACCAGGAGCAACACCGGCTCCCCGCAGGCCTCTGAGCCCTCCTGCCTGCAAGTCGTGCCTTGCCACGGTTCAAGGGCTTCTCCCAACCACAAGGACCAATTTCACAAGCCGTGCCTCGTCCAAAAAAAAAAAAAAAAAAAAACAACTTGTACATTAACATATGCTTTGGGGTGTGTATCTTTATTTCTCCTCTTTGGTACTCACTTGGTAAGAGGGAAAATTAAATGCATTTCTCAGGGTGTGAGGGACGGTATGCCAGAAAAGTTCCCTTTTCATTTCTCAACTTAGAATGGTTTGCTTATTGTTATGTGGCCGTAGTTATGTTTTGTTTACCCAGAAGGCTGCCCGTGTTTGCATACGGGGCCGAGGCTTCGTAGACCCCCCACAAGCATTAAAAGCAAAGAGTGGAAGGCTCGGAGAACAGAGAAACGCGGGGAGATGACAGGTTTCCGCGGCAGTTGGAGGCTGGGGAATAGATAATTACATCATTGTCTCTCATTCTGTTCCCACGTGGACTTGCTTAAATGTCATTTCCAACTGCAGGTTCTCACTCTTGCCTTCCTCGGAAACCTTCCTCAACCTGTGCTCACACATCATGAGAGCCGCCCCTCGGCCCCGCGGCGAGCCCCCGTGGGGGATTCCCATTCCGGCACCGCAGGTCCTTGACCTGGCTATTGTTGTTTGTGATACTTACTGGCAAAGTTTCTCAATCAATACAACATCAGCCCGAGGAGCTCCTGGGAACGGAAGCCTGCAGCAGCGTACTTAATCTTGGAGCCAGCTTGTGCTCTCTGCTCGGCTGCTAAACTGGGTAGTTGGCCTACTTGATGTGGCATTATTGCTTCTGGGGTCAGGTGTGAGCGGCTCGGCGGGCGCTGATGAATGGCCGTTTGGGATGAAGCGCCTCTCCCGCCCACCAAGAGACGTTTAATAATGATAGACCATCACCGCGCTCGCACAAAAATCTGTGTCGCTCGTTCCTGGGTCCTCTGGGCCAGAGGTGTGCAAGGATCGGCCCTATTACGGAAGGAGGCTTTGAAAGCGGTGGTTTGGGGGTTGCACGGAGAAAGGGCCCGGGAGAAGCGAAAGCGACGGTTGCCGTATTTTCAATGACAGTGAACGGAGTGTTCCTTCGCAGAGAAGGCGGCCGCGGGACGCTTCTTTCTACCCTTTGTTTTCGCCTGGCTTGGAGGCAGTGTGGAAAAAAATTAATGGAAAATTATTTACGTTTTATTAAAATGGATCATTAATAATATGCTCATCATTGAGGGAGTAATTATTCAGAATGAGAAGCATGCATTTGGCAGAGTTAACACCCACTCGTAAGAAGGAGAAATTAATACCTAAATAATAATGGAGCATAGCATTGAGCCCTCACCCCCTATTGTTTAGAATATAATACTGCGAAGCCTGAATCATTCTAAAAACGGCTGTCCTGTAAGGGTTTCGGTACATTATTTATCTAGCTATTTCCTGTTCAGTGCGATCCTTTTTTTAGTAATCAGACAAAGAAAAAAAAATAAAAATGCTTGGAGTGACCTAAATATTCTGTCTGTTATAAATGAAGGCAGCTTTCTCTCTCTGTAAATAAATAGACCACAAAATATCGGCAAGAAAATAATCAAAAGTGTAAATGTTGGGTTCAGACGGAATCTATTCCAGAATTGGGGGGCTTCATTAAATAGGTGATTACCCAACAATTATCTAATGAATGGGAGAGTGGTGACTGGCTTTTCAGAGCTGTGACACGCTTAACGGGGCTTTGGACCGTGCATTTAGGGAAGGGCTGTGGACCATACTTGTATACGCTCTGGGCAAGCTCCTGATTTATTCACTCTCTATCCCAGGACAGGGTCTCCTGTAAAGCAGGTCTACTGCAAGCATGGCTGGTGGATGGAATGAAATAGAAATGAAATGAAGTCCAAGATGGTTTGGGGACATACCTTCTGGGGGTAAGAGAATTAAGGCTCTGAAACCTGCCAGATTATATTTTCCTGCCTCTCTGGTGGTAAGGATGGGCCTAGACGAATGATGTCAAACTACGGATGTCTGGTCTGAAGGCTGCCAAATAATTTTTTTCAAATATTTAAGGTAATTTCACCACGCCTTTACGACTGTACGTGATCACCTGGTGACCAACTCTTACAAGTGTGCAAAGATAATATAGCTCTCCCATTTTTCATTGCTAGTGCAATCATTTTTGTGCACTCCAGACCCTAGGACAGGACCGAGTGGGTATGGGGATCATCTGAGTCCAGGCTGTGAAATTCAATCCGAAGCAACAGTTTCAATGGACTATTTAGGCATTGCAGATTTTCGGCTTCTCTACTCTTCTTCCTGTGCCTTTCTGGTACAGTTTTGTGGGTGTCTGGAGGGAAGGGTTTACACAGCGTCTGGCGGGGGGCGGGGGAAGGGATCTTTGGATGGCAGGTCAGGTCACCGTCGTGTCCCCTCATCCCTGGGAAATGGATATCCCACGTCCGCCAAGTCCCTGGGCGCCCTGCTGGCACCGATGCTGACTTCTGTGGCTGACGAACTTGTGATCTGTTTGCTTGGCTCAGTCTCACGTGGTGATTTGGTTCCCCCTCGATCTTGTAAGTTCTGGGTGTGCCTGAAGTGTGGCTGATGGCCCCAATTACGTCCAGCCTGGGCAGGCTGTCCTGTACGCTGTGACTTCAGGCCTCCTCTGCCTCCACTGTGGGGAACCCTCAGGCAGGATCCGTGTCTTGGCACGTGCCCTCTTGCGGTGGGGGAGAGATCGTGTGAGGCTCTCCCACACATCTGGCAGGTCCAGAGAACTAACTGAGGTTCTTTCTTCGCGTGGCCTTGCCACAGCTCCTGGTTGTGAAGGCATCGGGTGGGGGGGGGGGGTCTCCTTCCCCAGCCTCACATGAGAAGCGGGGAGAGTACCCCTCTGCTTTTGACTTCTCTAGACCTTTCTAGCATACTTCTGTCCAGGGCTTGGGCCCAGAATGGGTGAGACAGAAGATACATTTCTCCTCCCCCTCCTCTAGGAAGCCCGCAAGGCTTGAAAGATGAAGGGTATCTCTTTCCTTTCCCAGGCACAGACTTCTCCTCTGTTAGCTTGTCCCCTGAGCCTGGACGCGTGAGGCAGTGGGTGTGAGTAGCACATGAGGGAAGAAGGAATCCCAAACTTAACCGTTTCTGAAATATGATTCCCCTTATATGTACCTTTTCACTTCGCTTCTTTCCAGTTGCAAAACTTTTTCCTCTCCGCCTCAGTAAAACACAGCCAAGTCCATGTTTGAACCTGAGTTTCAGGTTTCTTACGAAGTTTGACATCATGCGAGGTGGAGCCGTTTGGATGGCGTCTCCCAGAAAGACGCATTGCCGGATGTAACCTTATTCGGAAAAAGGATCTGTGCAGATAATAATTAAGCTAAGGAGCTCAAGAGGAGATCGTTCGTGATTATCCAGGTGGACAGGGCCGAGAAAACATGGAGAAGAGAAGGCCGTGTGAGGGTGGGGTCTTGAGCAAATCAGTGGCCACAAGCCAAGGAATGTCCACAGCAGCCAGAAGCTGGACGAGGGAAAGGAATGAATCTCCCCGATAGCCTGGAGGGAGCATGGCCGTGCAGACACCTTGAGTTTAGACTTCTGGGAGAGAATAAATCCCTCTTGTTTTAAGCCACCCAGTCGATGGTCATTTGTCACAGAAGTAGCAGGAAACTAACGCATGAAGTGATGTCAGATTGGTTTTTCTAGCCCTACTCCTTTGATTATGGATTTTGTGAGTGTTCAATAAATACTCCCTGACTGGTTTCTGTCCAGTACTTCTCAATTGCTTCCCTACGCTATTTATGTTGTTGTTGTTTTTCTTCAGAAATACCTCATTTCGTTTTCACATTCATTGAGCACCTACGAGGTGCCAAATACTATATGCTAGGTGTGCTCGGACCCACCGAGGCATAAGACCCCGTCCTTTCCCTTCAGAAAATCACACACCCATGCCTAGTAGCATAAGAATGTGGTGATGCGTCTTTGGGCTTATTCTGGAGTTGGGATTCCAAATGCACCTCCTTTTAAGCCTCTCTCCTTATCCAAAAGAATGATTTCTACGCACACGTGAGCCAAGAAATTTCAGTGGTTCTCACACCAGGCCAGTTTTCAATCTTTCTTCCCAGGAAGGTCAAATTAGTCCCTGTTTTCTGACACTGACTCCCCAGAATAACAATAATAAGGACAAATATCTCTAGATAATAAGATAGCCTGGGAATTAAAGCATGTACCAGCATTCATTTTGCAGTGATTAGGCGGCGTTGGCTGGACTGGGCCGGATAACAAGTACTAATCAAGTACACACATACAGATTAGAGGGATTCTGGGACTGTCCGTGGGAATCTTCAGAGATCACTGAGATCGTTAGGTTCAAACACAGATTCAGTTTCCTTAGCCACATCTGTAATTTATCGAGTGCACTGGGAGGGCTGGGTTTACGTGATAAACTATGTCCTGTTGGATCTCCAGGGCACGCTTCGGATCATGAGACAAGAATTATGGGTGTGGGTCCTGGGTGCTGCATATTGACAAAAGAAAAGAAAGCAAAAAAAAGCTGACGACCTAGAAGTATGCCAGTGATCCTCCTGTATGTTTAAAGATAGCAAGAAGCCGAGAATCTAGAACTGAGTCACGGATTCAGGCTTCCCACCCTTGCTTCCAAGAGAGGAAGGATTGCCCCCAGAAAAGCAAGCTTTGGGATACAGTTGACCTGGATTTCAGTCGGGGCTCTGACATTTCCTACCACACAGTTTGGGGCAAGCGTCTCCTCTGTGCTTTAGTTTCCTCACCTGAAACATTGAGACACTATGACTTAGTTTCCAGGCTTCTTAAAAGATTAAAGCTAGCATTTGTAAAACGCCAAGCATGGTGCCTGTTACTCCGTGGTCACTTAATGGATGAAAACTGTTATTGTTTCCCTCTTATTCCTGCTCGTCAATTTAGCTGAAGCAGCAGGGAAGGACAAGTGTCGGAGGAACGTTTTTACTGCGCAGAGAATAAGGGCCGGTGCAGGAGTATACTCTGTAAGGAAAGAGAGATCAGGACCGTTCAGTCCAGAGGCATCAGGGAGCATGGACAAGTGGCCTGGCCTGGGAGTCAGGGCCGCTGGGGTTTAGCCCAGCTTCTGCTGCTCATCTGCTGGGTGACCCGGGGGAGAAAAGGAATGCCCCCGTGTCTCCGTTTCCTCACCAGTAAACTGTAGGATTTGAACAAAATTAATATTCCTAAACACCTTTCTGGGAACTAACGCTAGCCTATAACCAAGTTTACAGCGGTACGCATTGTGCCAAGGGGAAAAAAAGGACACTCTAGGTAGTTTTTCATAACATGCCTTCAGGGATTGCCTATAATCTGACATCGTGTCTACTCTGATTTTTTGACTTCTCATGTACTTTCTTTTCAGAAACCATGGTGATAGTAGACGGCAACTACATCTTGGCAAAAAATCAAAAACGGGCAACCTTATAAGTGCCCCAAAGTTGTCGGTGTTTTGTTTTGTTGTTTTTTTTAACTTATTGGACCATGAAATCCCCAGACTTGGGAGTCACTGAGCTAGATGATCTCAAGCGCCTCTTAGCTGTAAAACCTCTGGCCATACGAAGTATCTCTAATAATATTTTTCTCTTGGGCTGCTTGCTGGGACAAGAACTTGATCCAAGACAACTTATAGGAGGGATTGAGAACAATTCCAGAAGGTGTGATTTGGGAAGGGAATGTGGGATTCGGTGTGTCTGAAAAGGGCCATGACGGCTGGTAGGCAGTGGGATGGGCCACATGGAGAGAGAGGTCCTACGATCTAGAGACAAGACGTGTCCATCATGGTTGAACTACCATTTGGAGGTGGAGAGAACTTGAGATCATCTAACTCAGTGGTTCCCAAGTCTGGTCCAATAGGTTAAAAGAAAAACAGAAACAAAAAAAAAAAAACAACTTGAACAATCATCAGGTTGCCCTTCTTCTTCAAAAAAAAAAAAATTATTTATCTCAATTCAAGTTAGTCACCATACAGTGTTAGTGTTAGTTTCAGGAGTAGAACCCAGTGATTCACCCCTTACATGCAACACCCGGTGCTCATCCCAACAAGTGTCCTCCTTCGTGCCTGTCACCCATCTAGCTCATCTCCTCACCCACCTCCCTCCAGCAGCCCTCAGTTTCTTCTCTGTATTTAAGAGTCTCTTACGGTTGCCCTTTTTCAAAACAGTTTTTGCCACGATGCTGTTGTCATCTGTTACCACCATCGTTTCTTAAAAGACAGGGCATTCATTATAACACCATTATAACTCTGAAGACATGGCCTTGGAGTAAAAGACAATCCTTTGAATGTAATGAGGTTAGTGATGTGAAAAGCCATAGCTGATGGAAGGCACCCCATCTGGTCCAGAAACAGCATGGTGTCCAGATGATATGTGACGAAGGAGGGTCCAATCGGAAAGAAGGACCCTGACTGCTAGGTGGAGGGTTGGGGGGGCAGGCATCTCAGAGCAGGGCAGCTGGAGCATGCCAGCAGGCGGGCCTTGAGCCAACACTAGGATGTTTGGCGGCCGAAAGTGATACGAGGGGGTCCGAGCTTACCAACTAGGGCTGCCTACTCCGGGGGCCTCCAATCTGCTCAGCATATTCAAACCATCCCTGCCCGTGTTCCACCCCGGATTCTGACCCAATTCTTGGGGGGCCGGTGCTAGGCTGTGGCATTCTGTTAGAAGCTTCCTCAGGTGACGCTAATGAGCAGCCAGGGTTGGGAGCCCCTGGGTGATTCGGAGCCTCTGTGGAGCGGATAAGAGCTCAGCCGATGGGAGAGGGCTGAGATGTAGTTGGGCCCTACGAGCGGACGGGCAATCCCGACAGTAGGGAAAGCAGCCTTTTTGAGAAGAGAGGTGCCGAGCACATATGCAGGCGTTACTCCATGGCTGTCTGGACAGGAGCTCAGGGAAAAACTAGTTTGCTGAAAAAATTCAGAGCTCTTTGCTATTCACTGGTATAAGCTAACACCCCCGTTGGGGAGCACTGGCTTAGCAAATATAGCTTTGTGTGTGTTAATTGCTTCAGTAGATGTAAGAAGCATGACAGGTATTCACTCAAGCAGAAAGATCAGAATTTCTCAGATATCTTCCACTCATTTTATTCAAAATTGGAAGGATATTCCGCCGTCAGCTGGGACACCCTGCTCTGCACAGGAAACACAAAACCTTCATCACCTGCCTGATGGTCTCTAGCTGGAAACCTGAAGAAATGGGCACAGCACTGGTCATTTCTACTCCTCTTTGAAGTCCAATGTTAAATTCTGCTTTGAAACCAAAGCAGTAAGAGAGGTTGGGTGGCCTTTTTTTTCTTTTCTTTTCTTTTCTTTTCTTTTCTTTTCTTTTCTTTTCTTTTCTTTTCTTTTCTTTTCTTTTCTTTTCTTTTTTCTTTTCTTTCTTTTTCTTCTTCTTTTTCTTTTTCTTGTCTTTTTTTTTTTTTTTTTTTTTTTTTTGCTTTGGTAGTTTGGCCAAGCAAAAGAAAACACCCATTAGAAGAACTTGAGAACCTTTTGGTGGGAGATTTACAATATCAAATAAGAAGAATCACAATAACTGGGGCGCCTGGGTGGCTCAGTCGGTTAAGTGGCCGACTTCGGCTCAGGTCATGATCTCGCGGTCTGTGAGTTCGAGCCCCGCGTCGGGCTCTGTGCTGACAGCTCAGAGCCTGGAGCCTGCTTTGGATTCTGTGTCTCCCTCTCTGTCTCTGCCTCTGCCCTGTTCACACTCTGTCACTCTCTCTTTCTCTCTCTCAAAAATAAATAAACGTTAACAAAAATAAAAAAAAAAGAAAAGAAAAATCACAATAACAGTAGTAATCAACATTCACTAAGTGCTTACTGTCTTAGTCTGCTTAAGCTGCTATAACAAAATACCACAGATTGGTTAATTATGCTAACCAACAGAAATATGTATTGCTCACAGTGCCGGAAGCTAGAAAGGCCAAGCTCATGCCAGCCCATTTGGTTTCTGGCAAGAGCTGCCTCCCTGGTTTATAGTTGGCTGCCTTCACTGTGTTCTCATATGACAGAAAGAGCGAGAGAAAGAGAAAGAGAAAGAGAATGGGAAAGAGGGAGAACTCTCTGGTGTCTCTTCTTATAAGGACACTAATCCCATCACATCAGGGCCCTACCTTATGACCTCATTTAATTTTACCTCTTTACAGTCCCCATCTCCAAATACAGTCACACTGGGGATTAGGGCTTCAACATAGGAGTTTGGGGGGACACAATTCAGTCTATTGCACTAATGATGCGCCAGCATTGTTTTAAGCACTTTGTACATGTTATATAATTTAATTCTCAGAATCCTATGAGAAAGATACTCTAGTTATCCCCATTTTATTATTTTATTATTATTATTATTATTATTTTAATTTTTTTTAACGTTTATTTATTTTTGGGACAGAGAGAGACAGAGCATGAACGGGGAGGGGCAGAGAGAGAGGGAGACACAGAATCGGAAACAGGCTCCAGGCTCCGAGCCGTCAGCCCAGAGCCCGACGCGGGGCTCGAACCCACGGACCGCGAGATCGTGACCTGAGCAGAAGTCGGTCGCTTAACCGACTGCGCCACCCAGGCGCCCCAATGTTTTATTTATTTTTGAGAGAGAGAAAGAGACAGGTACACATGGGGGAGGCGCAGAGAGAGAGGGAGACACAGAATCCGAAGCAGAGTCCAGGCTCTGAGCTGTCAGCACAGAGCCCGACGTGGGGCTCGAACCCGCGGACCGCGAGATCGTGACCTGAGCCGAAGTCGGCCGCTTCACCGACTGCGCCACCCAGGCGCCCCTAGTTATCCCCATTTTACAGGAAAGGAAGCTGACGCTCAGAAAAGTTAAGACCTCTGCCCAAGGTCACGTGGCTGTAAGTAATCTCTTTGAAATATGAAGTCTACAAGAAATGAAGAGACCAAAGTGCTGTTAATTCTTTCCTTGATCCTTGTAGAATAAGTCGTCTTGGTTATGTCAATTTCCCCGAGGACTCTCTGCAGCTAATGAGCTCTGACCCCCGTGATTAGGAGAGCTCTATTGGAAGTATTTGATACTTATACCCACTCTCTTCACAGTGAACCAAAAGCCAAATTCCAATGCCCAATATCATGCTTGTTTGTAATACCATTAGGTCAAGTCTACTTCCTTTATGAATTACACCAATATTTTTAAGAACCTACACTTATCAGGCACTCAGATCTTTGTCTCTTCTCAAAGAGTTTAAGTGAGAAAGCCAGACATATTTATGAATGATTACAATGCAAAGTAATGACTTGCCGGGGCGCCTGGGTGGCTCAGTCGGTTAAGCGTCCAACTCTTGACTTCCGCACAGGTCATGATCTCATGGTTGGTGGGTTCGAGCCCTGAGCTTGCCAGACATTCTGGGAGCCTGAACTCAAGAGCCATGCGCGGAGGCGGAGAAGCTAAAGTGGCCTTGGTACTGATGATCAATACTGGGGAAGTAAATCCAGGGGTACTCAGTACCATAAAATAAAAACGGAACTTGCTCCCCATTATCTGATTACATGTAAATACAACTTCTTGGAAAACAGGAAGCAATTCGTTTCCTTACTAGCTTACGATACTCTTTAGCTAGCTATCATCATCAAAAACTATACTATTAGATCACCGTGCCCATGTTGAGCTCTCCAGTTGCCAATGTGAACTGACCCTAACTGCTGTATTGCTGAATAGTTTATGTTCTATTATACTTGAAACTCCTTTATGTCTTTCTTCAGGCTTTTCTTAGTTCTGTTACTGTTGTAGGCAATAGGCGTGGCGGGGGGGGGGGGGGAAGAGGTCCACAACCACAGTTCTCCTCAACTCTGTCAACACCGTGAGTCTATTTCCTCAGCTCCCTATTCCTCACCTCCCAGACTTCTCTAGCTGAATCTAGAAACATTCTCTCCTTTACTTTTCTAAACTTGGGATTAATAGTTCTCTTGACTCCTTAGTTTGGCCGAGAGAACATTGGAAATTTTTTTTTACTGTTGGAAATTTTTTAAAGATACTTTACAGGGGACAGCTTTCTTATCATATGTCAATGAAAAAAATAGCCCCTCTAGATTTCCTTATGCATGGCATAGCTCCCATAATTTTCTGTCAAAGTACTTTGGCTTCCTGGAAGAATTGCTATGTCATATCTTTTCTTAGAAGGCAGGGGCGCCTGGGTGGCGCAGTCGGTTAAGCGTCCGACTTCAGCCAGGTCACGATCTCGCGGTCCGTGAGTTCGAGCCCCGCGTCGGGCTCTGGGCTGATGGCTCAGAGCCTGGAGCCTGTTTCCGATGCTGTGTCTCCCTCTCTCTCTGCCCCTCCCCCGTTCATGCTCTGTTTCTCTCTGTCCCAAAAATAAATAAAAAACGTTGAAAAAAAAAATTAAAAAAAAAAAAAGAAGGCAAACAGCCTCACTTTTTGCCTTGGTTACCAGGAAGCTCACAGCCAAATTTGTACACTCAGCTATAACAAATGTTAGGGATTACACTAGTTTCCTCCATCTCCATTCTCTCTTTGCTTAAGTCCCTTTCTTAAGAGCTTAGACTATGGCACTCAAATTCTTTCAGGGAAGAAGTGAGCCATAAGCAAATTCTCATTAATAAATGCTTGTCAACTGAGTTTGAGGCACACATGGACTTGCCTGGAACAAGTTCTCAGGTGTCAGTTCCTTGCCCTCCTGTCTGATTCAGTCAGATGTAACGACAGCATTACATCTGTCTTAGCGGACAGTCACTGGAAAAGTTTGAAGCTGTGTGCACTCTGGAGCAGAAAGGTGGCCATCACCAGGGCAAGTAGGTCCTCAAAGTGGGTCGCCTCTTCCTGTTGACCTCTCCTTGGGGACCTTCCCCTCCCTGTCCCCACAGAAGGTGCCTCTGCCCCCTGTTCTAAGCCCACAACATTTGGTTCACTCCACGTCCCCGCCCTCACTCCCATACTAAGAGGACTCTCTAGTTTTTTGCTTGTCTTTTAGAACAGAGGCTGTTGGTTTGTTCGGGCCCAGTCTTCCAACCTTTCCTGGTGAGGTCACCTAGACTTGTACTTCCCCCAGTAAGTGTTCCTGTTAATAATAGTTACATTAGTCACCAACACATACGTACTATCATCGTATGCCCAGAATCATGCTGAGGGCTTCCGATTAGGTTAGTTACTCCTCACTGAACTCCTAAGAGTTCAGAAATATTTTCATTCCCATTTTTGAAGAGAATTCTGAGACTGAGAGAGATTCCATAACCTATTCAAGGACACATAGTTAAGCAAGTTCAAATCAAAGCCAGGAATGGAACCAGGCTTGAACCAAGACCGTCTGACTCTTGAGCACCCACTTGGGAACCTCACAGCACCCTTCCCCCCAGGTGCGCTCCACGCCATAGAGTGATCACAGCAAATTCTGATCATCACATGTCAGTAAACCATCAACTTCCTGGGGCAGTAACAGGTAAGGGGTAGGTGTTTGTCTCATACACCTATGTCTTTATTTACTTTTAGGTGTTTTGTCATTTTTGGCTTGAGTACAGACAGGAATTTTTTTTTGTCATGCGAATCGTCTTGGGCACGCACGTTCTGATGATTCTCATGCTTATTGTGAAACCCCATTTTTGTATTTTTTTTTCATATTTTCAGAATCCAAAAATTGTAATTGCTTCAAAGAATAGAGAACAGGACTTGATTCTTGCCTGAAAGAGCTAACAGCCACTCCTCTCCATGCCCTGTAGACTTTCTCATCAGAAACTACATATGCAAAATGTTCAGAAATAAGTAAGAAAGGACAATATTATGCAACAAAAAAAATGCCTCAAGGTCAATGACCACCACACCTAGAATATCTCAAATTTCACTGTTGCCTCTCTGATCTAGCACACCAGGACTCGGTCTCTATATTCTCTGAGAGCAATCTTTAAAGTTAGGATAAAGAACACCTCACTTTGGCAGTAAGGTTTCTAGTGCAGAATCTGCATCAGGTTATGTTGTCCTGAGAATATACTATTCTCTCCCTCTCTCTCTCTCCCTCTTGATTTCTCTCTCTCTCTCTTGGTTTCTCTCTCTCTCTCTTGATTTCTCCCTCTCTCTTGATTTCTCTCTCTCTCTTGATTTCTCTCTCTCTCTTGATTTCTCTCTCTCTCTTGATTTCTCTCTCTCTCTTGATTTCTCTCTCTCAATTTCTCTCTCATACACACACACACACACACACACACACACACAGAAATCCTTAGCTCACAATAGGCAGATACCTCGGAATGGGTTAAAAATAAACACAAGCCCTCACAAGAAAGGCAGAAACAGTAATGACAGTTTTGAAGTATCTAGTACTTGTTGTGACAGGAATAACAAATTAATTGGGACTATAACGGATTCTTTGTAAAGGTGAAGTAAACACACTTGACTGTATATTTTTCACCATCAGTTAAGTCTCAATTGGTTCTAAAAATAAACAGAAGACATTGAACAGTTTTAATGGATTCTGACACCTAGGTATTATGCTGTCACTCCAGTATAAATGAATCATAACTTTAGACTGCACCCAGGAATTACTACACATTTGGAGAAAATTTATGGTGCACCAAGCTTTGAATCATGATGTGATATCAAAACTAAAGTCAAAAGAGGAAAAAAGCTGGGCATAAATTATTATCCTCAATCCCAGATGTATCTTCCAGTGCAACAGGTAAAGGCTTGAGGATTTAGGAATACTGCCAATAATTATCATGGGTGCTGAAACAAATTTATCCTTCTGAAAGCGGTTTATAGTTTTAAAAAACATTCAGCAAAAGGCCGGTCTTGTACACACATGACAGAAATGTTTAATGTCTGCTCTGTGTGCGGGTCCCTCTGTCCAGCTAGACTGACTCCCTCCTCAGGGTATGGAGATTTGTCCAGTCTCGGGACATCTTTCAGGGGCCACACAAGTTCTACTTTCGGTAAAAAAGACCATCCACGGAATGAACGGCTTTAGTGGCCGTCATCAGTCAAGCTCATTGTTTCCAGTGACATAGGCAAAAATCAGTACTTCTTCCTCTTCAGATGAACAGTTGGTATGGTCTAGACATTGCCCCGAAGTCTGTGACTAAGCAAGAAAGGAAGGCCACCAGGGGATATGCCATTGTGAGATGAGCAATCTGTGAATGCGTATAACTAGATATTTTGAGACTCCAGATGTATCGTCAGGAGACTGTTAAATGTGCATGTATTTATTTGGTCAAAATATCAGGTTTTAAAGAGAACAATGCCGAAAGACACCCGATTCCAACATCAGGAGAAAATTTTTATGAAGCGTTTCCAGCGCGTAGTAGAAATTGTAATACCGCACATTGGTACAGCATTTGGCATTTTCGTCAATAGCGCTTTAGTCCGTCTTCTGTAAAGCACCGCGGCCGGCATATTACTCCATTTTACAGATACCACAATGGAGATAAAGAGGTTAACGCAACCGGCGAAGAAGCAGAGATGTTAGGACACTGCTCTTTGCTTTGGGGACCAGTACTCTTTCCAGAAGTTTGCTTCTTTCTGTTTATCCTTTGCAACACAACCTGACGTTCGCACAGTGCTGTAAATAGCACTAACAGGGCCAGGTAGGCTCATCCCCATTTTATAGAGGAGAAGACTGGCGATCTGAGAGATCAAGGGAATTGTGCATGGTCGTACAGGTAGTAAGTTATAGAACCGAGAAAGGAAACACTCCCGCTCTTCTCAAAAGCCTTCTTCACACGCATCGGCTCTAGAGACCCCGCGTAGCAAACAGGGCTGCTCTCCTTTCTGCTCTTCAGCTCACTATATTCTCACGGTTCCAAACAACCCCCTTTGCCAGCTCATTGGGTTTGTGGATTTTCTCCAAGACCCTAAGTTGCCACAGCGGAGGCCCTACGGAATACAGGTTGAAGGCGAACCAGAGGGAACCCTCTGCAGCTGGTTTCCAAGTTGATGCTCTCTGATGTTTGAAGAGAAAATTGCAACGCCTGTCCTCATCTTTTAATGATAAACCAATCAATTGGCACCCGTGTCCCAAAACTTTAGGAGACTCACAGTAGATGTCCCCGAATAAAGTTCCGTGTGTCTTTGAGACAGGCTGCTAGTCTGGGTCCTGGCAGGGCCCGGGGGACAAGCCAAAGGCCGTGGGTGACAGGAAGGGTGAGAACGGGGTCACCGGGGAGGACTCGGGGAGGTGGGCGGTGGGAGGCAGAAATAGCCTAGAAAGGGGCAGAACGGGGGCACCCCCCCTAGGTCAGCAGGCCGGGGCCTGGGAACCTCGCGCGCAGGCTGACCCCACGACACCTTTCAGGTCTGCTGGCTCCGCCCTCGTCAGGCTGCCATTTTGGTGGCGTTTGTCCTGAAATGGCATCCCGCCCCCCCTCCCCCGTCTGCGATGTTCGCTCTAACTTCTAGGTTTAATCCATCCCTTGTGGCTACTTGTGCCGGTTCAGTTTCGATGCAAGCCTTTCTGCGTTGACCTTGTACGGTTATAAATGTTTTAACATCCATAAAAAAATAAAAACGTGCGCTCCCATAAAGAGCAGCAAACACAAAACACAGTAAGGAGCGGGAAGATTTGAGGCCGCGCAGCGCAGGCTCCAGAAGGCCGGCGTCACCGCCAGCTTGCATCGCATCCCTGAAGTTTAATGGCTGTGAACACGGTGATCGCGGGCTTTTTAGAGGGCATTATATTAGTGTGACCGCCGGTAAGTGCCAACCTCACATTTTTATTTCCACCGCGGAGCAGATCGTTTCCTATGCTCCTTTAGGAAGGGAAACGGGGCTTTGCAGCGTTTTTCACCCCCCTGGAAAATAGACTGCAGCTGCAGTATTCACAGCCCGCCCGCCTCCGAGGCTTTGGGAGCTTTACTTCGGTTAGGTTAGGAAGATGTGCTGTTTCTGCTCGGATGCGAGTTTCCGAGTGCTTTTGTTTTGAAGATTAAAAACACTGGAGAGGGAAAACAAAGCTTTTAAAGCTCCATTAAAGGTTGTGAGTTCACTCCTTTCTGTTTCTCGGGGCGGTAAACACGGTTCCAGGAAAAGCTCCATCTCGGAGCCCAAGAGGCCAAGCAGCTATTTAAAGGGGTAGCACCTAAACTTGTCAATTTCCAGACTACCAAATGATCCTGGAGGTTTTTTTATTCCTTTAATCAGCTGTAATTTTCAGCTCTGATGCTGCCTGACAGGCTTCATCTCAACCCCCGTGGAACACTGCTCCTCTGGCTTCTTCGCTGTAAGATACAAATAAGGAGGGACGGGGGATCTGGAAAATGAACTGACAGCGTAAATTGGATGGGACCTCCCCAACCTGTAGGGACTAGTGCCACAGTTGAAGGGTGGGACGGGAGGGGTTGAGGTGATGCCCGCTTTGTGGAAGGGGACAGGTGCCAGGACTTTTTACATGTCTTCTTTTTTTCTTTCTTTCTTACCTTCCTTATCCCTCCCCTCTCTCTCCCAGTTCTTCTTTGGATGATAGGCACACACATATACTCACTCAGAGAAACGCATACACATCTACACTCAGAGGTGCGTTACTATCTTGTGCACTGAACAACAAGAGTAGCTATCACTTACTGAGGGCCTTCCACATGCCAGCCACTGTGGTCTGTGCTTTGCAAAGCATCATCTCGAATAATCTTCAAATCATCTCCACGAAGTTCATTTTACAGATGAGGAAGCTAATAGAAGCCTTGGGGGTGGATGAAAAAGAGACCAACTTCCTTTTTTTTTTTTTTTTTAATTTTTTTTTTCAACGTTTTTATTTATTTTTGGGACAGAGAGAGACAGAGCATGAACGGGGGAGGGGCAGAGAGAGAGGGAGACACAGAATCGGAAACAGGCTCCAGGCTCCAAGCCATCAGCCCAGAGCCTGACGCGGGGCTCGAACTCACGGACCGCGAGATCGTGACCTGGCTGAAGTCGGACGCTTAACCGACTGCACCACCCAGGCGCCCCAAAAGAGACCGACTTCTGAAGTCCATGGCCTCCAGGTGCAAAACATCCCTCCTTGGAATTATTTTCACTCTCAGTCTTATCTGGAACAGGTAATCCCTCCAGACACACTGACTTCCAGCAGCTGGGGCTTGCGAGGAGTCATACAGGGACTGGTGGCCCCCACGGGGGTGTGTCTCAGGTGTAAGGACCTGAGCTGCTCACACTCAGGTCCAAAAAGCACTTCTTTAACTGCACCCTGATCTAGGTGGGGCTTGCGGGGCAGTGAGATCAAAACTGTGGCCTTAGGCTCAGGGTGTCGGGATTCGGGGCGTGCTTTCCTGCCAGAGATGCCAGTACGAGGGAGGAAAGGCGATTTGGGGGCATGCTTTCTGATCTTGCACCTGGGAAAGGGTCATCCCAGTGCTTTCTGGACTACCTGCCAGATAGTGGGAAGACCTGCTTCCATCAACTGGAGACCCTAGTGCTAGTTTCCATACACGTAATGCAAGGCAGTCTTTTCTCTCTGTCTCTCCTCTCAAGTCAGGCTTCAGGCCTTTCCTGGGGAAGGCATCCTAGCCTTAAAATATGTAGATACACGTGCCCTGAATCTCTTCAGAGTCATTTGCCGGATTTCTCTTTCGTTTAAATAACTGGTTTCCCAAACGTTCACCGCGTTCCCACCTGAGCTTCCCTGTGGGTAAAATGAAAACCACAGATCTGTGTCTGTTTGGAAAAGATGATGCAAGAAGATACGGAGATAACAATCGATTTTAATAATCAAGTGATTTTAGATCTACGTGAATAGAATGTTCCTATTGGACGTAATTTTGTCGCCGTACAGTGACAGTCCACGTTATATTTCGTAGGTAGGTCCGTGGGTATCCCAGGCAGCTTTGAATGAGGAGACGAAAACCACACTTCTTTCTCACCTCTGTCCAGCGATGCTTTCTCTCGTCTTCCTCCTCCTCCTCCTCCTCCACCTCCCTACCACAAAACCAAACCAAAGCAACAACAAAATCAAACAAGCAATTGACTAGACCCCCTCCTAAGCTCTTTTCTAGGTTAAGATCGTACCTGACCAACCTGAGTGCAAAGGTCATTCGATTCCAAAATGCATGTATTCACATTATGTCAGGTATCCCGGTTCCTCTGTTCGTAACAAATACCTATGTGTGAAAAATCTCACAATTTTATATAATTTGCTCGTCTTCATCCAGGCATAACTTCTTCTTGAGGAACCCTCTCCCTAAATTACAGTTCAAGGTCATTACTGACTTACTAGTTCAATCAAATCTAATATCACTGTGGGCACCAGAGCCTCCGGTTCTTTTGCTCTTTGCTTACTATTGTTAGTTTTGCATCATCCCGCGTCTTCTAGTTACCAAACGATGTCAAAGACGCAAAATATTACCTTGAAGAAGTAAAATAATTAAGTGGCCTTTCAGGGTCTTAAACTTCTACGACACCTGTGCCGTCGCGTGTAGGTGAGACCATCACACATCATGAAAAGAATTATGCTCTGGCATTATGGTAATTAAGTACCTCCCCAAATAGCTGGTTGTACTTGTAACCCTCACGTGAGGAGTAGAATCCTTGAGATAACTACCGTGTTTATGGTTCTAATTTGGTGTGCAATTGATTCTCCTAAAAACCGTAAGCCAGAAAAGTGCTTATTTTACAGACCACAATATAATATTCATGAAAACTATTTTAAAATTACTCTGGTGTCCTACAAACTTCGAGATCTTTTGTTTTCATAAATGATGAAAGGGAAATGTCACAAGTGCACGTCGTTGTGGGGCCCCGGCTCTGTTGACAGCTGTATGATGCACACTCAGTGCAGCTGGTTGGGAGCTGAGAGTTTCATCAATAAATATGACTCTGATCGCTTCATGTCGACGGTCAAGGTAATGGCGTTTAGTATCTTGGAAACATACACCACTACCAGTCATATGTGGACTTGAGAGTTGAAATCCACAGTGTGGAGCTCATCTCATTCTTCCCTCTTGACAGAAATTTCACTTTTTATCTTTCTCACAATTCTTGATGATAATCTGTTTTTAATACAGTCATATTTCTTGCTTGTACTATACTACCGCATAAGCCTGCTCCTACATTGTATACAGCATGTGAAAATAAGAATTGAAGCTAATTTTGTCTATTACAATAGAAGGAGTATTTCACCTCCCAGCCAGTTTTAGTTTTAGCATGGGCACGACCACTGCTTCTCTGGATCCCTAAAGGCGATTAGATCAGTGTTTTAAAATATAAGAAAAGCAAACCACAGAAGGCCAAGGAAACTAATCCTACATATAGGAAGAATCGTGTGAAATAGATCTCAAGGGCATGTTTTTTTTTTTTAAGAAATCAATATTAAAACATTTTGTGTGTGAATTAATTTAAAAATAAACTGCAGCTCTCCATAGTATCTAAGCTGCCCTACTTTATCAATTTTTTCATTTACCTTTTATTCTTTCTCTGCAGATATCTCTACCATGAAGGATATTTTGCATGGATGTTATATCTAAATATGTACATAACTAGCCTCTAAATCCATCGTTTCATTTATTTAAAAATGACATTAAAGACAAATAAATGAATAAAAATGAAAATTACATTTGTTTACATTTTGCTTCTCTCACAATTTAGTAGTATAGCTCAATATAGAAAATTGATAGATGGAAAGGTATTTTTGATAAAAAGGGTGTTTTCAAAACAGATTAGAGATACCGTACTAAATATGGAAATCTACATACACATGGTAACTTTGAGGATTTTTATTTTTTGCTTGCTCTTCTTATTATGAGGCAATTCTTTTTAGACAGTTCTTTGTTCATAATGCTCTGCTTGGAAACATTTTGAAGTTAACATGAAACACCTAGGTTTAAAATGTCACACAAAAAAATAAGTTTCTATCTCTACGCCACCAAATTTTTGCTTCAAGATTTTCCGGGGTTGACTTATAACATTTTTTTAATATCCACAGTCACCTTGACGGAATTTTCAGACTCTGAAATATAGAGTATTAATTTGACTGTGAATGTTTCCTTAAGACAAAAACACAGAAAGGCAGGAAATCGCGAAAATCCTTGCATCTGGGAAAAAGGGTGGTATTGGTAGGTTAACATGTTATTGAAACTATAGGGAGATACAGTTTTTGACATATGAATGTTAAGAACAAGGTCTTGTAGACATTTAAGCTGTGTTTTTTTACCCTTTTGAATCTATTTTTACACTGACCATAATTGAAATAATGTTAAAATGTAACCAAAAGAATTCTCAGCAAAAATGTTGAAAGGGACCAATTTATGTGTAAAAAGATCAAGAAAGACAAGCTAATTTTTAAAAAGCTGTATGCTCCCAGCATTAATTCTCGATCTCTGCAAAATTCATTTTATGCTTATAATGACTTTCTGTTTTTGTAAAGAGAATACTTTTTCCTCCTTTATTGGCCGAACCATGATGAGAAAATAAGAAATTTAATGCCAATGGATTATTCCTACCTTTTTTTTTTTTTTCTTCTGAAGACCTGGGAAAGACTTGGCTCCAATTAATGCCAAGACCACTTTATTTGTGTAAAAATATAACATAGTTAATAAAACGTTAGCTATGAATAAAAATGTAACTATAGTGAAATGCAAATGGGGGTACTGCTAATGCGCAGTGCTATGTACCCATGTTGATTTCTCTAATGGAGAAAAATATCTATGATGCTCTCGGTAAATTAAAGTATATCAGAATGTGTTCTTTAGGAGGTTTTGGAAGCTGGAGATTTCAGACTTTAATGCCTGCACACAAACTGACTTTAAAAAGCAAAGATTTGAAACAGATAAAGCAACATTTTGCCTAAAGTTCATTCATCAAAGGGCTGCATATTTTGAAAAGGGTAAAAGTACTACCAAACCCATCAGGGATAAGTAAAGGCTATATACTATAGATTATTTTAATCCCCCAGCTAGATATAAAAGGGATAATTACATATTTGTGGTTGAAGCCATGTGGTGGAAAAATCAATACAACTTTTTTGTATGACACTTCATTAGTGTGAAAAATTTTAAAAGCTGAGAAGAACTGCCTTGCAATTAAATGCCTCTGCTACTCCAGCTCCAGTAATGGGTTTGTATTATTATCTAGTTTATTTGAAATAGTGGTTGCACTATAGAAGTAATTGGAAAACATTGATTATGCACTTGTATCTGGAAAGCCTGGCAAATCATTACAGGGCCCGGCAACAGTTAGTTAGCCTTACTAATGAAGCACTAATTGCTCTAAGTAGGTTAACATGTTAGTGAAACTATAGGGAGATAATAGTTTAGAAAATTCCGAGCTATCTTGCCCAACATGCATTTTCATTTAAGTTTCCAGAGATAGAAGCCATGTGGGGTCCCCCCCGCCCCCCGCCCCTTGTTTTGTTTGTGATGCTCTCTTGGAAAAAAAAAAAAAAAGTAGCCTGAATTAAATTCCCATATTCATTTGGTTTGAAATGACTTCATTTCCTTTCGTGCTCTTTTCCTATTAACCCAACCACTTTTAGCAAAAGGTTGCTGTCAGCATGGTTGCCTCGAGCAGGTTTGGGGGTTCTTCTGTGCAGAGACCTCTGACACGTCTATCTTGGTTCACTCCCCCAGTTCCAGGGCTTCATGATTCAATCCATGCAGAAGCTGCCTGCTGCTGGTCATAATCCCACTGTCCTACCTACATAAAAACTGTAATTTAAAAACTATATACTTTTTTTACTTGAAACGTATTTAATTAGTGGGATGTAAAACAGCTTTAATAGCAGGAAGAGAAGCAGTATATTCCCCCACTGCCATTCTTGGGATTTTTAGGAGGGAAAAAAAAACCTCAGTGCTGGAGAAATTCTTGCCTTTGTGCACCGGGAGGCAAAGACAAGAATGTTCCTAGCAACAGCATCTGTAAAAAGAGCAAACAAACAGAGACACTTGAAACCACTCCGAGCCCGCTGATGGGAATGGATAAATAATTGTGTTATATTTGCACAATGGAGTATTAGGCAGGCAGGGAATGTGGGTGGCATACAGGCACCTACATTACGAATGAATCTTTGAGCAAAAAATGTTTGGTAGAAAAGAAAGTTTCAAAAGACTACACATGATGTGATCAAAAGCCCCCAAATAAGCAAAGCTAAACAACTGTAGTGATATGTACATATGTAGCAAAATTATGCTTTCAAAAATCTATGAAATGGTATAAAATCAAAGTTCAGGATAGAGGTCATCTCAGGAGGTGAGGTAGGGCCACACAGGAGTTATCAAAGTTTTTGGCCGTAGTGTAGTTTTTGAATTGGGTGGTAAATTCATGGGTATTCATTTTAATATGATGCATAACTCAAATTTCTGTTACAGATGGTCGTTTATATATTACAACAAAACTTTTGAAAAGAATCAGTATCTTCCACGCCTTTGAAACTTACATCATTTTGCCGTGTCAAATAACCAAGTCAACCCCCCCCCCCTTTGATTTTCTAAGGAAATCAGAGGTAAAATGTTGCCATTTAAAAGTTGTTGTATTTTCCGGCTAATTACTGAGAATATAAACGTAAGAAACCAAAGGAGAGAAACGTTTTCTTTAACGAAAAAAAATCTGCATAAAAGTTTTTACAAATACAGTAATTCACTTTTGTATGTTTACAGTTTATGCGTAAATGTATTTGTCTTTGCAAGGCTTGGGTAGCCTTCTCTACTAATGAGTAGGGAGTACATCAAGGTTCACATCTGAGTAGCAGATTTATCTTTTGGGACAATTAAGGAAACAACAATGGTATAAGGGCTGGAAATGGCAAGTTTTTGCCATTCTTAAAAAAAAAAAAACAACTCTTCTTTATTTAGCATTATTTAGCACTGTAAAAAGCAATTAAGTAACATGATCCCTGTAAGATGTCCAACAAGTTTGGAGGTCATTGTGAGAGGAATGGGTCTATTTCATGTATCTTTCATTCCTAGCCTGGCCATTTCTTTTCTTCCTGTATCTAACAGAGCTTGGCATATAGCAAGAGGTCAGTATATCCTTTTGAATCAAACTTTTTGTGGAACCGATTTCCACGAAGATAGATACCTTGAAGCAAATAATTATATTTGAATGCCAAAAGTGATCATTTACAAGTAATAATACCATAGCTCACAGAAGCAAAGTTGGCTACCTGTACCCCCGAAATAAGTGAGAAAAACTCTCCTCTGAAACAAACCAGAGATTAGCAATGCTCTTGAATTGTTCTTTATATTTTCAACCATTTCAACGTGGTAGAATGGTATTATTTAGAGAAACGCAGCTCATGGGAAAACATATCCACACAAGTCTTAAAGGCAGTGAGGTTCAGCTATTTCCTTGACCTATTAAAAAAATACCAAAGAATTCTTATCTTTTAGAGATTCCTGCTGGAATGTTTACAGGTCTGATAAATGAAATAATACTTAGGGTTTACTTCAAAACAGTACAAGGTGGGGAGTGAGTGGAAATACAGATGAAACCAGATTGGTCATAAGCATGAGGTGATATTGGTTGAAGCTGGGTGACGAGTACATGGGGGTTATTGTATTACTGTCTCTTTTCATGTGTTTAATTTTGTCTATACTAAAAAGCTTAAGATGTGTGGGGACAGATCTACTGAATTTCTCACTTGAAACTTATTTTGTTAAACGGTTAGTACTTATATTCATTCTCTCTCTTTGGATTGGAAAAAAGAGCCAGATTCTCATTCTGGCCACTGATTCCTCCGAAAAGACTGACTCGTTTATTTTAAAGTGATACTGGATGGTAACAAACAGGTGCCATTAGGTGATGCCAGTTGAAATAGAACTCTCAGCCTTCAATAAGGGATTTGTGTTTCCCTCAATGTTGATTTTTTTTTTTTTTCTCTTGGAGTTACTGGAAGAACCTGGCTGGGATGGGCGGTTGCAAAGAGAAAGAGAGGGGATTATTGTTTAAATGGGACCCTGTTTCTAGCATTAAGTCAGAGGAGAGCCATTCTGGTTGCATTCAACATTGCAAAGAAAAGTAACAATGCTCTCAGAGAGCCGCTTTCTACAAAGCAGCTCATTATTGTAAATGGCGCATGTTTAGACTGCTAAGGCAAATCGTAAAAGTACGGCCTCGACCGCAAGCTCCTCTGGCAGTAAACACTGTCCTCGGGCCAGATATACTTCTGGGGAGCCCCCCGCACCACCAGCCTGTCTGGAAAGCTCGTCCAGTGATACTGAAACGCAGAAAGTGGAGTTACGGACGTATAAATGTGCATGGTGAACATTATCTGCAAGGTCTTTTATGTTAAGGAAATCATGACACCTGCCAATCTTTCAAATTCCAAAGGGTAAAGCGTGAGGCCTAGTAGGCTGTCATTGAACATGACAGGCTTAATGCCAAGTTTATAACAGAAAAAGGGCAATCTTATTGTGGTTTATTCGGTTTTATGTTGCCGGGTCGGTAGGAAGGCGCGGGCTCTCTCTGTCTCCCTCTCTCTTTCTCTCTTTTAAAAATCTAATTTATAACATTTGAAATACCAAACAGATTCTTTACATATCTCCTGAGCCCCTGCCCCTCTTCACTACCTCCAGTCTCTTCTTCAGGGAGCAACCCTAAATCCTTCCAATTTAGCATCTTTGTGAGGCCAGACAATGGTGTTAGTTGAGCATTTCCTTGCGTTGTTATAGAGCTGTTTCTAACTGCAAACATCTCCGTTTAATTACTGCTCTGACTGTTGCTGTATTTTCACCCAACCTGCCCCTCGCTTGAGCCCATTGGGCTGGAGAAAGAATTACTCCCCATGCTGGTCCTTAGCCCTGCTTGTTCGGATCTGTAATTGGCCCTGTGTTTTTGACTTTTTGCTAATAAGCAGCTTACTTTCTCTCCCCCTAGACTCAACCCACCACTTTTGTTTCATGAATTTTACAAAGGATTTTAATAGATGCTTTAGGCTATGCAAAATGTTATATGAAGGGAAGCATTAATACAACAGCCTTGACACAGAGGACGTGTGAATGGCTGCTTATCATTACAGTCAGGTCTCAAATTTTCATTAGGAGTTCTGGAGGACAAAAGAAGAAAAAAGTGCAGCTAGATGAAGGAATATTAACCTATACTGTGTAACCAACTATAATTGCTTAGCATTTTACATTAACTCTCTTCAGACACAGCCTCTCATTATTTTTACACATACATAATAACTGCTTATTACAGCGGTATAGTTCATGTCCATACATTGTGGATAGGTTGTGTCAGCACTTCTAATATAAGACCCACTTTCATGGGTTTAAAACAGCTGTAAAATTTACCTCCAGACCAAAGATTGGTAATCAACTTTCCACCTGGAGAGGGAATTTTGTTTAAAGTTAAAACACACACACGCGCGCACACGCACACTCACACGCACGCACACGCACACACACACACACTTTCACTAAGAGAAAAAGTTTGCTTGTTTTAAATTGTGGACATAAACAAAATGAATGAACATGCCTAAGACATTGTTTTGAATTTTAAATACAGAGATTTGTCTAAACCCATCCCGAAATGTGCTTTTGATGATAAATGTAAATACATAAATTTTAAACGGCGCCAAAAGTAAATGCCGCATCCATAATAGACTTTATTGAAAATATTTATATTCCCAGCAGATTGCATTTTGTACTGTGGTATACGTATTTTCAAGAGCATAATCTATAGTTTTCATCAGAAAGTGAGTAAAACTATTCATCAATTTCGAATGTTAAGAGCCCACAGTCATCCGCTTATATAACAACATACAGGCTTTCAGAATTACGCTGAAATTCTGTTTTCAGAAAGTCTCTGAACAAACTGGTTCCAAGGCAAAGAGAGTAAGAATTCAGCAAATCACTGATCTTATTCTGACCTGAAATTAGCGACTGTTAAGAGTAGGTTGTAGATATGTCATGTGAAAAAAATGAATCTATTTGCAAGGGTTTGGGCTTCTGACAGTAATCCAAAGAGTGGTATTGCTAATTTTCATTAACTTTGCAAAATACTCGAGTTTTCTGCCCCCTACGTTTGTTATGACTTAGACGCACTTGTTTCTAAAGGAAACGTAAGCTACAGAATAGCATATAATCTCTTGAAGTTATCAGAGAAACCCTTGCAATGGGCAAATGAGAACTTACACGGACACTTTCACTTAGGTTTAAAAAAGCTCAGAAAAACATTTTGAGAGTAATTCCAGCTGTACTGGTTCCATAGCAACAACTGGAAATACATCCTTACGTGCATTATGTTCATGAACAATCGAACTCTACCAATCCCCAAGGGGATAAGAAAGAGCTTGTGTCTTTAATTTCCATGAAGTATCTAGTTCTTCACCCGGTTCTTTCACCTTTTAGCTCAAATGAGAAGGGCCAGTCGTAGCTACGTTTCTCAGACCTAACCGATTCCCTGACACAGGCCAGGAACCACGGAAAACCGGGAAGTTAAGAGATGTCCACTTAAAAGTACAAGCCCACTTAGGATAATGTCGGATTCTATCAAGCAGTTTATTCTACTACTTTCTCTTGAAGTGACAGCTTGCAGAAGGTGGAAACATGGACTAAGAGCGGCTCGCGGCACAAAGACATTAACGTTTCATGGTTTTTGTGTACCAGAGAAGTAGCAGCCCTGTCCCTAAACTGCTGGAGTGAAGGGTTCCCGGCTGGCATATGTGCAGTGACTCCTCTGCATTGGAAAAGCTGCAACTTGTTAGTACGGTTCCAGTAAACAGAGAGCTGGCCTCACATAGCTAATTAGCTGTGGCCCCGGCTCGCCTGTGCTGGGTAGTGACAGTCTAATCAGAGATGATTGTCATCAGATATCACAGATGTCTCTCCTTGCTGCTCAGCCCAGGCAGGCGCTCGTGCAGTTTGGGGAAGGGAGCGTTAGATGCTGTTCAAAGACACCGGGTCTCTGGGTGTCTCAGCTGCCGGTTCCAGGCAGCTTGTCACTCCTGCCTGCTGCGAGGAAGAAAGCGGGGTTAGGCAAGGGGAGTAGCATACCTGTCGGGTTTTCCGGGAGGCAGTGATGCAATCAGTTTGAAAGGAGCGGTTTCCAAACGAAAAGATATGTAACCGAAGCTACTCGGGACTCTTTTGGAGCCACCTGGGATTCTCGGGGATGACAAATGCTAATTCTCTCAATTTATTATGTATGTTGGAAAAGAAACGTACTTAAAGGGGTAAAGAAACAGGCCTAAAGATTTCCAGGCTGCAATCAAGTTTGTGGTAAGAAAAATAAGGCACGATGCAGAGAGGTGCGACTTTAACCATAAAGCAGGAAACTGATGGCCCTTCGGGGCCAGTCCTCTGCCTCTCATGCTCAGCCTGTCCTGCCCACTCCACCCCCACAAGCTTGTAATACCCTCCCCTGGTTTCTGACCCCTCTCCCAGCCTCCTGTTACCCCTTAGAAGTCCTGGCACTTCCTCTCACCAGGGCTGCTGGTCATCTTCCACCCTGAAGACCTTCAGCCTCCCAAACTTCTCTCCGAGATACCAATGGCCACCCTTCCGCCCTCACCTTCACCACCATCCATGTGGCTTCTCCAGCACTCTGCTTTCCCAGCTCGTCTTGGGCTCTGCCCAGGGCCCCCTTCCTTCCTTCATCCCTAACACTGGAGCCTCAGGGGTTCCATCCCGGTCCTTGTCTAGTGCCCTCTTCAGCTACCGTCTCCTTCCAACCTCCTCCACAGCTGTGGCCTCAACCACCAAGCCCACTCTAGAAATGCCCTCACTTTCCTTCCCGGCTCTCACTCAACGCATCACGTCGTTACTGAACGTATTCTCTAAATATCCCATGGACGCCTCATACTTCACCTGCCCCAGACTACAAACTCCTCTCTCCTGGGGCCCCGCCTGTCCTCATCCTTTGGTTCTCCCTCTAAGCCAGGTCCTCCATCATACCTGGTGAAGACTTCACTCTCTCTGGGGTCACCTGAGTGAAATCCGAATCCACCGTGAGCCTCTGCTTCCTTTTACTCTTGAGGCCCCGGCTCTCCAAAAGCCAGGCGGTGTCCTCCCCCTCTTCCTCCATGCCTCCGGATTCATTCCTTCCTCTCCATTTTCCCTGTCTCTGGCCTTTGTTATCTCCCTGCTGGGCTGTACTCCTGGCACGGATATGCCCTTCACCCTGCATCCAGCATGGTATTTCTGGAATGCAATCCCACCCTGCCATTCCCGTATTCAAAATTGTCAACAGATCCCTAAACGTTGAGGAAAGCCCTGGGTACGAGGCTCGGGCAGTGGACCTGCGTGTTGCTGTCCCCCCCCCCCCCCCCCCCCCCCCCCCCCCCCCCCCCCCCCCCCCCCCACAGCACGGTGGCTGCGGCTCTCCCACGGCTCCACGCCCCTCCCTCCCGCTCCAGACACACGTTAATGGTCCCGTCTTGGCATATTTCCTAAAATGCGTTTCCCTGTTCTACTGAGCAGAGTAATCGCAGACTCACCTCAGAGGTGTCTTTCCTCGGAAGCCTTGTCTAATATTTCTAGAAGAAGAAAATGCCTCTTCCTAAATGCTCTTGGCACCACATTTCCATACTTCTGTTACAGCTGTGGTTACATTCCTCGGAATGGTGATATCTCTGCCTACTCCTCTTGACCGGGAATCCCCGGAGGGCAAGGAATGTTTATCTCTGTGACTCTTCATCTGGCCGGGTGCCTGGCACACCGCAGACCTTTCAATATTTGTTAAATGAATGAACGAAATAAACGCGAGGACGAATGAATGAATGAATGAATGACTAGAAACGTATCACTGCACAGGGTCAGGTAGGCCTAAGACTAACATCTTGAAGGTTTCTTCAACTTTCCACGGAGGCTCGGGGAGCTCAGCCTATGTCAAAACGAGAACGGGGGCGCCTGGGTGGCTCGGTCGGTTAAGCGTCCGACTTCGGCTCAGGTCATGATCTCGCGGTTCGTGAGTTCGAGCTCCGCGTCGGGCTCCGTGCTGACAGCTCGGAGCCTGGAGCCTCTTCGGATTCTGTGTCTCCCTCTCTCTCTGCCCTTCCCCCACTCGGGCGCTGTCTCAGTCTCTCAAAAATGAATAAAAACATTTAAAAAAAATTAAGAAACAAAACGAGAACACAAAGAGAAGTTGTAATACTAATGGTAATAATAACCGCCATTCGTTAGGCACCTACTGTGTGCCAGTCACCATGCCAAATTTACATGAATTATCCCATTTAATCCAGTGTAAGTCTTATAAATATAACTCTCTCTCTCTCTTACAGATAAGGAAACCGAGGTTCAAGGTCACATACCTAGGCCTACACTGGCTGCATGGTCCACAAGCACGGTCTTAGGAGTTTTGCACTTTGGAATTTAGCCTGCAGCAGAGATGAAGAGGAGGTATGGAGAACATGCTTTGTACTTTCGGGCGGAAAGTAAGGTGGAGGGTCTTACTAAAAGCTGGCCGGTCTATTCCCTCTGCTAAGTATGGTGCCATGCTAGGCTGGCAGTTCTTTCTCTCCATCAGTCAGCTACCTTTCTCAGCTTTGGGGCCACCGGTGAGCCCCTTACCGGTGACAGCCACCTTGGAAATTGAAGGCCTTCATTCTTGAGCGTTGCTCAGGAAGGCACTGGGTTGGAAAAGCATTGAAATGTGCTGACGTGGAACGGAATCCTTGCCCGGGAAGTTCAACGAGAATGTGGCCAGAACCCTCGGTTTGCAAACGAAACATTTTCACAACCCACTTATTATTTGTTAGATGTGATGTTTTTCACCCCATGAGTTGAATAATGGGAGCCGTGGTTATTGTGGCCCAGGGTAGACAGACCCCAACTGCACACAGCATAAAGAATGCGTGTTAGAGCAAAAGCGAGAAGGTGGGAGAGTTGTTGAGTTTAAAACTTCTGGATGCTTGTAAATAATATTGAAAGGCTGTTTTCCAACATTTAATTGGGTGAAATATAAGGGTCTTTTTATTTAAAAAAATTTTTTTTTGGAATGGGGAGGAAGTGCTGGAAAAAATATGTCTTTGGCCTTGGCACTGAAACCATAACGTTCTTGTACCACTCTTCTACCCCCTGCCTTTCTAATATGTTTACTACATTTTTTTAGTCTCTGGTTTGAACTTTATCCTGTCCAGTTTCTGGACTTGTAAGCAGTATGCAACTTCCTAGCAATTGAGGTAGATACTGACTCATTTTAATTCGAACCATTTTGCTGGGCTCATTGAAAACAACAATGGCCTTAAAAAGCCACAACACTGTTAAAAGCACGGTAAGGACCAGGGAGGACCACTAAAGGCTCCTGATTTGAGTGTGAGTTCATAAGTTTAATAATACGTAATCGATTATTTTTACAGGGGAGTATTTTTTTTCAGCCCTGTGGTTATATGGTAGAAAAATAAAAGCAAAATATGTGTGGCCAAGGAAATAAGAATAAGTCAAAGGGTCTAAATAAGCTAAGGCCGATATCAGCTCTGTACATAACCAGATCGAGTAATACTATGATCACAATGTGCTGTTGTGGCACCTTGCAGTTTAGAAAGGGCTTTCATATAGATGGTCAGTTACGTATGGACTATAAGCCAAGCTTATGAGGTTGGCAGATAAGTATCATCATCCCCATTTTTAAAAAAGATAACTGAGGTTTCACAAGAGGAAGTAACTCTCCCAGTACAGGTAGGTTCTCTGAAGCCTAGTGCTTTCTCGCCCCTAGAATCACACAGCGTCCAATGTGCATGGGCCTGTGTGTTCTAGAAGCTGCTCTCAGAATGCAGACTCAGGTTTAATTCTGTAGCAGGGTGAAACAGTAAGCAAAGTCAAGATTGTGCAAAAGTTGCATTTCTGGTCCTAAAGCCTGGTTTAATAAAAGCAAATCAGCCTTGATTATTGCCTAAGTAAATGAAAGTGTTAATTAATCTCGCCTCCCTGGTCAGAAATAAAAGCCTGTGAAATTCAAACATACCTGAGGAATGTGAACAGGCAGCTGTGAACTTGTGACAAGGGTGTAGGCACATTTGCTGTTGTTTGCCCCGCGCGCAGTGTGGAGACTGCAAGATAGTAAACACTTAACAAGTGTGGGAAGGAATAAAGGAGGGGAAGAGAGAGAGAGAAAAAGAAAGGAGTGAATGAAAAATTAAAAGAAGGAGAAGAGGAAGGAGGGAGAGACACTTCATTCGCTAATTGGCTGCATTCAAGGTGAATATTAACGAAGGCATGGTTTGGAGAGTTGCCAATTTGTTCTTCCTGCCTCAGCCGTTAGCTGACTGCCTTTCATTAAGTATGAATATATATCCACATTCGTAGATAAGTCAACAGTTCCATATACACCCACACCTTCTAACACATGCGTGCGCGTGCACGCACACACACACACACACTCTCTCTCTCTCTCTCTCTCTCTCTCCCTCTCTCACGGAGCTTCCTGCCTAGCACAAAGGGTCAAACAAAGGTGCGATCGAAGAGGAGGATGAAAAGATTGTAGATGAGGAGCGGATAAGAAGGCACATTTCAGTCGGGAGTTCTATTTCTTTGACTAATTAACATGATAAAATTGAAACGCCCACGTATGCACGCCCACGGAGTTTCCATAACTTGGAAAGTATAAGGCGGTGACGTTTTGCCGCAACGGGGCTAAAAATATTCACCGCCATGTGAAAGATGCTTAAAATGAGAAGCTTTCTACAGATCCTCACGGGGGAGAAAAGAGCCCAACTTCAGAAGATGCTGGCCAAATTATGACCCGTTTCCAACAGAGGGATCCACCTTAAGAAGGGTCCAGAGAGCTCAACAGAAACCAAATACAGTAAGAGGAAGTTGGAAGTGTGGGTGTCAGGCTGTCAGTAATCTGACAGCTAACGTAACTACCCTCTAATCCAGCCAGCTCCAGCCACGCTCTCCGCTGACACCGCCAGGACTGACTGACAGCTGAGGAGCAGGCACTTTTTACAGGCTCAAGTGACATCCAGTCTATTAAGGCTGACAAGCACAAAGCAGAGATTTGCCCTGAATGGTTTGGTACTGAAGCCTAGTAAAGGGGTTATTGGAAAGGTCTTAGAGAAAGTGTCAGACTCCAGCTCAGATGATAACAATATTGTAATGATGGGACTGGACAATGAAGTGCTATGATTGCCCATATGGGCGGTTAGACTGTAGGCGAACGGAGAAGGCTGAGAAGGAGCACACAGAAGCCGACGGATTCCCCAAGGCCAGCGCACCACCATTTGAGGAGTTTCTTTTGGCGATGTGTTCGCCTGGGCCTGGAGACGGTTTCCCAAAGTTGCACGTTAATGGTGTCGTCTGCCCGGCACGGTGGTGGGGGTGAAAACTAGGCAGTGAGGGAGGGCTGGGCGTAAACCAGGCAACACGTGAAAGGAGTGTTTGCCTGGGTCACCCCTCAGTTCATCGAGAGGCGTTGACAATATTTTCCAGAAGAAGATGAATGGTAATATTCGGACTACCGCTTTGCTTATTAACTCCGGCTGAAAAGTATATTAGCAAGTGCAGCGACATCACCGTGATTATCGTCGCGGCTGGTTTTGACTGCACTGGCTCCGGCAGGTGCCAGACGCGTGCCAAGCACAACGCCCAGAATTTCTTCAGCGGGCTTTTCTCCGAAGGACGGCAAAATGAATTGTTTTTCCTGAGTGTCATTTCGGAGTTCTCTCTGCGAAGCAAAGAAAAAAGGGCACATATCATAATCCTCTTTTATTCATAGGAAAATGTCCAGCAACGAGAGAATAAATGCCTGGCGCATCGGGGCCCCAGGTCCCTGTCCAGGCATTCTGCCCAGCGTCCATTCCGCCCACTCATTCTGACATTCGTGCCTACCAGCTGTGAAAGAGTTTAAACGTCACCAGCTGGTGACGCCCATGATGTAAAAATTCACAAGAAAATTTCAGACTTTGTTCTTAGACTCCCAAGTTTACTTTTTCAAAATTTTTCTCAAAAAGTTAACTGCTAAAGCTTTCCCCACGTCGAACATCCTTGGGAGTCCTATACATAAGGAGAGTTGACGGCTGAGTGTGCATAGATAATAAGAATCTTTAAACTTTGAGAACATAACAAACCCCCCGGACCACAACCAAGAAAACAAGATTTTGCCCTTAGAAATCTGGATCTGTCTGCTTGACTTTCATTTCAAATGGCTTCGGTTCTGCTCCGGCTTCTCCCAAGATTTCTCTAAGATTACCCATAAAGAGACCAAAAAAAAATGACTAAACTTTATAATACTTCCCAAATGTTAGGAAAGATAGTGATTATTATTTCCAGCATGTGGGAATAATATTCTCAGAACTGTGCCTCCCCCCCCCCCACCACCGATGATGCTACAATGAAAAACAAAACTGAGGACTGGCAGTGCTATGCAGCTGAAAACCAATGACACCTGCCATCAAAAAGGTAAATAGGGAAATAATATATTCCTCTCCATCTGTCTGCCCCGTGGCTGAGAAACTAAAAAACTACACCAATCAAAACACTCAGCAGCCATCCCTTCATTAAATGGATGCCACTTTTTAAGTCAACTGGTGTCCTTCTGTCCACTTTCACTGATGTGAATTTTGAGACTTCAACTTCTAGAAAATGATTCGTGAAAGTAAAGGAAGGCTGGAGGTGGTGCTGTGCATTTTTGAAGGCACAGCACACACACACAAAATAACAAAGTTTATGGATCGACGCAGGCAAAAGGATACTAGAAGCAGTGTGAAAGTTTTTTGAAATAGTTTTTGGTGAGATAAATAGCTTAGGAGCATAGGAGAATCAGGAAATGGAGAGAGAAAAGGATCCTATATATGCCCAGCATTGCCAGACAAGATGAATACTTCCCAATACAAATTGGTCTAGTTGTGCATATTCAGCCTCAAGGGGGCTAACAATGGAGCCACATGTTTTCTAAATAACCAAACTATTGACAAACACCAAAGCTGGAAGATTTCTGCTGGGCATGAGGTCCAGAAGAAGAAAGAGGCCATCTGGAATTTAAATCCCAGAGAAAGCAGAGCCAGTCCCACTGTGACAAATTGAGGCTGAGGAGATAATGCTAAGCCATGAAAGTAAGAAGAAGAAGAAAAGTAGGAGCAAAGAGATAGGCAGTGGAATCTGAGCCAATCCTCCTTCACGGACGCCTAAAAGGGCAATGAAATGTCATTAGGGCTTGTAAAGCTCCAACGTATTCCTGGGAATCTAGGAGTCCATGTACAAGTATAGGACTGGGCACATGCTTAGGAATAACCTGAGAAGGCCCTAACCACCCATCTCTGGCTGACTTGGAGGGTCTGCACAAGCAGGAAAGTGAAGCCTAAGGCAGAGTTGTCAACTGCCTGGCTCAGCGTTGAAGGTGTTCCCCCAAATACACACAGAATCCCTCAGCAAAGATGGAGAGGCTTGTTGTTCTAGACATTTAAGAAAATCTCTCTCCGATCGTTACTGACCACTGAGATGACTGAGCAGAGATTTCAATAGCCACACGTGACAAATAACATAGACTTTATGGAACAATTCAGATGTCACTAAATAGATAACAACAACTACATCAAGCAGCAATATCAACAAGTCCTGAAGAGAGGGAAACATCTGATTTCTAGAGAACATCAGAGTATGTAAAATGTCCAGTTTTCAAGTAAAAACTAAAATACATGCAAAGAAACAAAAAAATATAACCAGGATACAGCAACAACAAAAAAGCTATCAATAGAAGTGGTCTCTGGAAAGACTCAGATGTTGGACTTATTAGACAAAGACTTTAAGTCAGGCATTTTAAATATACTTTAAAAAACTCGAGGAAGCCATGTCAAAAAAAAATTAAAGAAAAGCATAAGAACAGTGTCTCACCAAATATATAATATTATTGAAGAGATAGAAATTGTAAAAAAAAAAAAAAAGAAAAAAATTGTGGGGTTGGAAAGTATAATAATTTAAACCAAAAATTCACAAGGTGGGCTCCACACTGGAATTCGGCAGGCAGCAGAAAGAATCAGCGAACTTGAATACAGGTCAATTGAGATGATCCAGTCTGAAGAACAGAAAGAAAAATGAATTTTACAAAGTGACCATAGCCTCAGAAGCTCAAAAAACATCATGAAACACAGAAACATACACAGAATGGTAGTCCCAGAAGAAAATTAAGAGAAAGGAGTAGAAAGAATATTTGAATAAATAACGGCAGGAAACTTCCCAAATTTGATGAAAAGTATTAATATATACATCCAAGAAGCTCAATGAATTCCAGGTAGAATAAACTCAAGAGATTTATGCCTAATAAACAAATCGTTCAGAGACCAAGGGAAGATCTTGAAAGCAGCAAGAACAGCACACGCTCGTCACGTGGAAGTGGTCATCAATACAATTAGTAGCTGATTTCTCATCAGGAACCATGGAATCCAAACGGCCGTGGGATGACATGTGCACTGTTGAAGGAAACAAAGCTGTCAATCCAGAATTTCATATTCAATAAAACTATCCTATAAAAATGAAGGAGA